>NW_016107511.1:1476999-1511106 GCF_001604975.1 Cebus imitator | reverse complement strand
GCCCCACACCCAGACCCCCAATTCTCCTCCTATGCCCCTCCACCGTCCCACACCCAGACTCCCGATTCTCCTCCTATGCCTCTCCACCGTCCCACACCCAGACCCCCAATTCTCCTCCTATGCCCCTCCACCGCCCCACACCCAGACTCCCAATTCTCCTCCTATGCCTCTCCACTGCCCCACAACCAGACTCCCCAATCCTCCTATGCCCCTCCACCGGCCCACACCCTGACTCCCCAATTCTCCTCCTATGCCCCTCCACTGCGCTGCACCCAGACTCCCCAGTTCTCCTCCTACCCCTTGCTCCAGGGTTTTACTCCCATCTTCTGTCACCCTGGTCTCCCCATCCCAGGTCAGCTCCAGGCTGCTGTACGGCCCTGGGGTCGAATCCTAGCCCCAGTAGGAGGGACACAGGGAAGGGGAAGTGCCTCACCGCTGCAGTTGTGAAAACAAGTCCTGAGTCCCCTCCAGGCCTGTCAGGCGGTCTCCAGAAGCTGGAAATCAGGAGACTGGGTTAGGGCAGTGAGGGAAGGCCTGGACCTCACAGGAGGCTGAGTGGATGTTTCTTTAGGGAAGACCACATGGGGAATCAGACCCTGGAAACCACATGTCTGTGTCCAAGGCCACATGGCCTGGACGGTGATCTCGAGGCACGGAGGGCAAGGCTTTGTTGTCCACAAAGGGCTTCCACACACAGACCCCCCCCAGCCCCATAGTCCTCACAGCTGCCCTGTGGGGAGAAAGGACTGGGGTTGTCTTAAAGAGGAAGCAGCCTTAGCAGAGTTGAACAGCTGTCCACAGCCCCCTCACCCGCCTCCTGATTCAGACAGGCATTGGTCTCCTCCCCCTATGCTGTGCCCTGCTGGGGAACACCCAGTCCTTGGCCCACCATGGTTTCATGCCAGCACAGAACCTGAGAGGGGGACCCAGGGTCCTGATTTTCTTCCTAGGAGCCCCCACCTCAGGCTTCTTCAATTGACTTCCTCAGACAGAGTCACCTCTCTCCGGGAACAGAGGAGATCAAATGAACTCAAGTGTGCCCCGGCAGAGCCTTACCTTTCAGACTGTTGTTTTTCTTCCTGCCTTTGGGCCTCCCCCTCCGCTGACCTCGACACTGGGAGATAAGTTGACACTGGGACAGAAGATGACCCTGGGAGAGAAGATGACCCTGGGACAGAAGATGACCTTGGGAGAGAAGATGACCCGGAGAGAGAAGATGACCCTGGGAGAGAAGATGACCCTAGGAGACAAGAAAGGGCGAGGGGCTGAGACTGGCTCTCGCTGTCTGCCCCCAGCGCAGCCGCAGCGCGCAGCGCTCACGAACCGCACAGCTCTCTCGTCTTGCTCAGGGAGCAGTGTGCTTCCTCCCACTCATGTTTAAGTGGATGAAAAACTTTTCTTCTTAGAAAAACACGAAGAGGGGCCAGACGCGGTGGCTCACGCCTGTAATCTGATCGTTTGGGGAAGCCAAGAAGGGTGGATCATCTGAGATCAGAAGTTTGAGACCAGCCTGGCCAGCATAGTGAAACCCTGTCTCCACTAAAAATAACAAAAATTAGCCGGGCGTGGTGGCGCGTGCCTGTAATCTCAGCTACTCCAGAGGCTGAGGCAGGAGAACTGCTTGAACCTGGGAAGCAGACGCTGCAGTGAGCCGAGATCACCACTGCACTCCACCAGGGCGGTAAGAGTGAGACTCTGTCTCAAAAAACAAACAAACAATAAAACACCCCACCAACAGGGATTTACTATATGAGGAAATATATATATATTTTATATATATTTCATATATAAACTATAATATATTAATATATAATGTAAGTAACAGTGGAGGTGCTCCTCTACTCCATGAACACCCAGGCTAAGGCCTGTGGGCACACCTGAGCTGTCAGGTAGGATTCTGCTTCCCAGGAGATCAGAGGAGATTCCAGGCCCTGGTGGGAGGCCGTCGGGCTCAGCACAGCCCCCAGATCACCCCAGACGAGGTCATCACAGACGAGGCTGGGCCCCCAACCACCTGCCCAAGGAAGGCGCTTATGAGCGCCCTCCCACAGAGACCTCCCCCATCTCCTGACTGGTCCTCACCACTGAGTCCGGGGGTTTGGTTTTGCCCTGACGCCTCCTGTGCTCCCCCACAGATGGACTGAGAGCTTGGGATGGAAATCCCAGTCCCTACCAACCCCTGGCTGCTCTGCCTCTCCCTGGAAGGACCATGTTCTGGTCTCTCCTGACACTTCCCATTGCAGAAGTCTCTCCACTGGATTTTGAAAAGTAGAGCTAATAATAGAAAGAAAGGAGAGAATCGTGTGTGTCCGGCCTGAGGGCTCCTTACCATTCTCTTCTTCCCAGGCGATGGTGAGGGTGGATCACAAAGGAAGTAAGAGAGGTAGGGGAGTAATAGGAAAAAGAACCCCCCGGCAAATACCAGGGTGAGGAAGATATCCAACACCCATGGCGTGGAGCTGGGGGTGTTTATCCACGAATCACTAAGAAATTTTAGAGGAAATGGAATATTCTCCATTTGAATAGGTATGCTGCCTTCAAGCAACTGAGCTCTGGGCATTCCCTTGGAGACTAGGGACTGGGGCCCAGGCCTGCGTCACATAGCTGGGGCCTTCACATCACAAAGGGAACCTGATGGGGGAGGGGCAGTGAGGGGGGAGGCTGAAGCACAGCCCCTCCCCGCCCCGAAACCCCGGGATCCCTCCACCCTCCCATCTTCCAGATTCCTCCTTCCCACCAAATTTTGTCAGTGACAGAACTCAGCCAATTTTCTGTTCTTTCTCCCTGGAACACAGATATTATCTGGTTCCTTTTATCTGTTGGAGACAGTGGTATGAGGTTATCTATTTTATAATCCTTGAAAATCTGAAGTTGACTCTGAAACTTTGACTGTGTACCGGGGATTTTTATTCTCAGAATCTCATTCATCCTCAACTCCAGCTTTCCCACACAATGTTTTTGTCTTATATCGATCCAGGGACAAAATGTAAATTTGTTTTACTCTTTTTAGTTTTGTAAATTTTGAATAGTAAGGTTTTTTTTTTGTTTTTTTTTTTTTTTGAGACGGTTTCACTCTTGTTACCCAGGCTGGAGTGCAATGGCACGATCTCGGCTCACCGCAACCTCTGCCTCCTGGGTTCAGGCAATTCTCCTGCCTCAGCCTCCTGAGTAGCTGGGATTATAGGCACGCACCACCATGCCCAGCTAATTTTTTGTATTTTTAGTAGAGACGGGGTTTCACCATGTTGACCAGGATGGTCTCGATCTCTTGACCTCGTGATCCACCCGCCTCGGCCTCCCAAAGTGCTGGGATTACAGGCTTGAGCCACCCCGCGCCCGGCCAGTAAGGTTTTTTTTTTAAATTATTTCCATTTCACTTTCAATCAAAGGGACCTACCCACATACAACTAAGATAATTTAAAAAAATTTTTTTAATTTTATTTATGTGTTTATTTTCTTTATAGTCCTGGGGTACATGTGCAGGGTGTCGCAGTTTTCTTACACAGGTAAATGTGTACCATGGTAGTTTGCTGCATCTATCAGCCCATCACCTAGGCATTAAACTTGGCATGCATTAGCCATTTTTCCTGATGCTCTCCCTACCACCGGCCCTCCCCCAGCAGGTGCCAGTGCCTGTTGTTCTCCTCCCTGTGTCCACATGGTCTCGTTGTTCAGCTCCCACTTATAAGTGAGAACATGTTGTATTTGCTTTTCTGTCCCTGTGTTAGTTTGCTGAGGATGGTGGCTTCCAGCTTCATCTACGTGTCTGAAAAAGACATGATCTGATTCCTTTTCATGGCTGCACGGTATTCCATGGTGTATATATACCACATTTTCTTTATCCAGTCTACCATTGATGAGCATTTGGGTTGATTCCATGTCTTTGGTGTTGTGAACAGTGCTGCAATGAACATACATGTGTATATATTTTTGTAATAGAATGATTTATATTCCTTTAGATATATAATAATATTAATACCATTATATATATTAATATACAATATATAATATATAATGTAATATATAATATATATTATAGCTGATTAATTTATTCTAGCTAATGCATATATAATATATAACATATATAATAAATATGTATATTATATAATATATAACATATATTATATGCATTGTCTAGAATATATTAATCAGCTGTAATATATATTATATATAATATATGTCATAATATAATATATAATTACATATTTTATATATAACATAATTATATATATAATTATATATATGTAATATGATGGTATAAGTACCATTATACACAGTAATGGGATTGCTGGGTCAAATGGTATTTCTGGTTCTAAATCTTTGAGGAATTGCCACATTGTCTTTCACAGTGCTGAACTAATTTACATTCCCACCAATGGTGTAAAAGCATCCCTGTTTCTCCAGAACCTTACCAGTATCCATTGTTTCTTGACTTTTTAATAATTGCCATTCTGGCTGGTGTGAGATGGTATCTCATTGTGGTTTGGATTTGCATTTCTCTAATCATCAGTGATGGTGAGCTTTTAAAAATATATTTGTTAGCTGCATCTTTGTGTGTGTGTGTGTGTGTGTGTGTGTGTGAGAGAGAGAGAGAGAGAGAGAGAGAGAGAGAGATGGAGTCTTGCTCTGTTGCTCAGGCCAAAGTGCAGTGGTGAGACCTTGGCTCACTGCAACCTCTGCCTCCTGGGTTCAAGCAATTCTCCTGCCTCAGCCTCCTGAGTAGCTAGGATTACAGGTATCTGCCATCATGCCTAGCTAATTTTATTTTTTTGAGACTGAGTCTTTCTCTGTCACCAAGCTGGAGTGCAGTGGCACAATCTCAGCTCACTGCACCCTCAGCCACCCAGGTTCAAGTGATTAATCTGCCTCAGCTTCCCGAGTAGCTGAGACTACAGGTGTGGGCCACCATGCCCAGCTAATTTTTTGTATTTTAGTAAAAACAGGGTTTCACCATATTGACCAGGATGGTCTTGATCTGACCTTGTGATCTGCTCACCATGGCCTCCCAAAGTGCTGGAATTACAGGCATGAGCCACCATGCTTGGCTTAACTTTTGTATTTTCAGTAGAGATGGGGTTTCACCATGTTGGCAAGGCTGATCTTAAACACCTGACCTTAAGTGATCCATCTACCTTGGCCTACCAAAGTGCTGGAACTACAGGCATGAACCACTGCACCTGGCCTCTCCTTTGAGAAGTGTCTGTTCATGCCCTTTGCCATCTTTTAATGGTGTTGCTTTTTTCTTGTAAATTTGCTTAAGTTCCTTGTAGATTCTGGATTTTAGACCTTTGTCAGATAGATTGCAAAATTTTTCTCCCATTCTGTAGCTTGTCTGTCTGCCCTGATGATAGCTTCTTTTGCTGTGCAGAAACTCCTTAATTTGATCCTATTTGTCAATTTTTTGCTTTTGTTGCAATTGCTTTTGGTACTTTCATCATAAAGTCTTTGCCCTTGTCTATGTCCTGAATGGTATTGCCTAGATTTTCTTTTAGGATTTTTATAATTTTGGGTTTTAAGTATAATTCATCTTGAGTTAATTTTTCTATAAAGTGTAAGGAAGGGGTTGTTCCTCAGTTTTTTGCATATGACTAGCCATTTCTTCCAGCACCATTTATTAAATAGGGAATCCTTTCCCCATTGCTTATTTTTGTCAGGTTTGTTAAAGATCAGATGGTTGTAAGTGTGTGGGTTTTTTTCTGAGTTCTCTGTTATGTTCCATTG
The DNA here is from genome assembly GCF_001604975.1 of Cebus imitator. NCBI lineage: Eukaryota > Metazoa > Chordata > Mammalia > Primates > Cebidae > Cebus > Cebus imitator. The sequence goes on along the minus strand of NW_016107511.1, from coordinate 1,505,385 downwards.
GTCTGTGTGCCTGATTTTGTACTGATATTATGCTGTTTTGGTTAGGCTTGTAGTATAGTGCGAAGTAGGGTAACGTGATGCCTTTAGTTTTGTTCTTTTTGCTTAGGACTGTCCTGGTTATACAAGCATTTTTTTTTTTTGGTTTTGTATGACTTTTAAAATAGTTCTTTCTAATTCTGTGAATAATGTCAATGGCAGATTAATGGGAATAGCATTGAATATGTACATTGCTTTGGGCAATATGGCCATCTTCACGATATTGATTCTTCCTATCCATGAGCATGGCATGTTTTTCCATCTGTTTGTGTCGTTTCTGATGTCCTTGAGCAGTGCTTTGTAGCTCTCCTTGAAGAGGTCCTTCATGTCCATTGTAAACTGTCTTCCTAGGTATTTTATTCTTTTTGTGGCAATTGTAAATGGGAGTTCATTCATGATTTGGCTCTCTGCTTGTCTGTTGTAGGAATGCTTGTGATTTTTGCACATTGATTTTGTATCCTGAGACTTTGCTGAAGTTGCTTATCAGTTTTCTAGATATAGGATCATGTCATCTTTAAAAAAAGACAATTTGACTTCCTTTCTTGCTATTTGAATATGCTTTCTTTCTTTCTTCTGCCTGATTTCCCTGGCCAGAACTTTCAATACTATGCTCAGTAAGAGTGATGAGAGAAGGCATCCTTGTCTTGTGCCAGTTTTCAATGGGAATGCTTCCAGCTTTTGACCACTCAGTATGATATTGGCTGTGAGTTGGTCATAAATGGCTTATTATTTTGCGGTATGTTCCTTCAATAAATTATTTTAATGGGAGTTTTTAACATAAAGGGCTGTTGAGTTTTATTGAAGGCATTTTCAGCATCTATTGAGATAATAATATGTTTTTTGTCTTTAGTTCTGTTTATGTGATGAATTACATTTATTGGTTTGCATATATTGAATCAGCCTTGCATGCTGGGGATTAAGCTGACCTGATCATGGTGGATAGGCTTTTTGGATTCAGTTTGCCAGTATTTTATTGAGTATTTTTGCATCGATGTTCATGAGGGATATTGGCCTAAAGTTTTCTTTCTTTTCTTTCTCTCTCTTTTTTTTTAATCTTTTACAGGTTTTGGTATCAGGATGATGCGGGGCCTCATAATGTGGGTTAGGGAGAAGTCCCTCTTTTTCAATTGTTTGGAATAGTTTCAGAAGAAAAAGTACCAGCTTTTCTTTGTACTTCTGGTAGAATTCAACTGTAAATCCTTTTTTTTTTATTTGGTTGGTAGGCTATTTACTACTACCTCAATTTCAGAACTTGTAATTGGCCTATTCAGGGATGCAACTTCTTCCTGGTTCAGTCTTGGGAGGGTGTATGCGTCCAGGAATTTATCCATTTCATGTAGATGTTCTAGTTCATTTGGATAGAGGGGTTTATAGTATCCTCTGATGGTAGTTTGTATTTCTGTGGGGTCAGTGGTGGTATCCCCCTTATCATTTATGATTGTGTTTATTTGAATCTTCTTTCTTGTTTTATCAGTCTAGCTAGTGGTCTATCTTATTGATTTTTTCAAAAAACCAGCCCTTTGATTTGTTGATTTTTAAAGGAGTTTTTCATGCGTCTGTCTCCTTCAGCTCTCTTCTGAGTTTGGTTATTTCTTGTCTTCTGTTAGCTCTGGGATTTGTATCAACAAGCGTTGTATCAACATTTGACAGATGACCCCAGACACCACTGTCTTAACTCATGAAAATGACAAATTCTTGGCACAAACAACTTCTTCTGCACACTCCTCCTCTTCATACATACACTAAGAGACTTGGCCAAATTCCAACACGGCCCCTATCAGCTCGGAGCCATGTCCCTAGGATGCCCCAGCCCCCTCTAAAGCACCTGCCTAGGAACATTCAATTCTGCTCAAAGAATTTACTATTTGTCCCAGCCAAAACTTGACTATAGGCCCCTGACTTCCCATTTCTAAGAGCCTTAACTTTAGAAAACCTGCAACTATAAACCTTTTCTCTTCCCCTTTAAGGTGTAAATTTACTACAACACAGAAATGTCTTTCTCAAAGACCTGGGAGCCATCCCTTAGAACTACAATGATCAAGAAGGACACAGGACTGTCTCCTGGTCTCTGTCTCTGCATAGGAGCCTAACTTTGATAAGCAGCATTAGCAAACACAGATGTCCTCATCACATTGACCAGCCTTTCCCTAAACATCTGTTCATGCTTTTCCATTAGCACATTGCAACATTTGCAAAGCGTTTTGCTTTTTGTTTCAGTGGGGTTGAGGCTTTCTAACATACTATGAATTGATATGTCTATTCATTGATTGGAAGACAAAAATTAATCACTGGATTTCATTGTCAGGCTGATTTTTAGGATTAAAAGCAACCTGTGGTTACAGGTGCAGCGTCTACATTTCTAAGAAAAGCAGGAGAGATTTGTCTTTGGTTTCTTCGGACCTCACTGATTAATAGAATTGATCAGGTTTGGATGATACAGCACAACTCAGTTTATTAAAGTTCCAGGCAAAGAAAGCAATGGTTATTTTTCATTCCAGGAAGTGAATCATTCTTTGGGACCACACAAGAGAAGATTTGAAGAATAAACAGGGACATGTCCAAGGTGACTGAGTGTGCTCCATCTCGTTAAATTAAGCTATTTTTTTTTTGTTCAAATAGCTTCCCCACACGGTACATTTCATATCTAAAGTGCTGTTCCCTCTCCCATCATTTTATTATGTACGTGATATAGGAGAGCCTCTTTCTTGTCCTCCTCCTTACTAGTGAAGAACACAGACCGTCCTCTCTTTGCACAGCAGTGCAGGGCCATAAAAATCACTGTGTAAGCTGAAGGTCTGTAAAGTGACCTAAATTATCCATTTGAAAAATGGACTGTTCTGTGTCATTTAACAATTTTGGCCAAAACATTAAAAATCTCTTACTGTTGGTAATAAATGTATAAGGAAATAAAACGTAAAATTAGTACTTATTTTGTACACTGTAATTTAAAACATTAAACCACAGCTAATTAAAGTGTTTATTTATAAAAGTGTACCAAGCCCAGTTTGAACAGTGCTTGCCTCCTTCTTGCCATAGAGCGTATGACAAGGAACCAGCAGGGTTTCTGTGCCTTGGTGAATTGCTGTGCTGTTGGAACAGCATCTAACATTTTATCCTCCGCAACTTCAATGTCAAGCAATATCCACAAGAGTTCCTTTAATATGAAGTTTGTTGCTGTCTTAGCTGGCATCACTTCCTCTGGGTCTTCTTCTTCCTTTTCATCACAGCAATGCTCCTCATTTATGTCAAAACACTGAGTTGCGCCGAGTTCCTCTTGCTGCATTTCCTGTGGTGGGCAAATTCTGTTATTCCATTTACATTGTATTTGAATTCCACTTGCAGTGTTACCACATTCTTTATTTCTTTGCTGCGCATCAATGGTTGTTGACCAGTTTTTTTTCTGATGATTTATTTTAATAAATGTCTCATGGGTTTCTCACTGGGAGACAAGGAATCAACACAATTGCAGACTTTGCTAACTGCATGCAACCTAGCAGATGCACAGTGATCAGTCACTGACAGGCTTTGAAAGAAGTGAATTGTGTCCCCGCAAAAAGGTGTGTTTGAAATTCAAACCCCCAGTATCTCAAAATAATGTGAGCTTATTTGGAAATAGCATCTTTACAGAGGTTCTCAAGTTAAAATGAGGTCATTAGGGTGGGTCCTAATCCAGTAGACTAACTGGTATCTTAAAGGAAAATTTGGATACAGCTCCAGTCACTTACAGAAAAAGATGATGTGAAGACACACAAAGAAGATGGAGTGACGTATCTGTAGATCATAAGCACAGCAAGGATGGCTGGCAAACGCAAACAGGAAGGAGAGGGGAGGAAGGCTTCTCCCCTAGGGCCATCAAAGAGAGCGTGAACCTGCCGACTCGCTGAGTTTTCACTTCTAGTCTCCATGACTATGAGCCAATACATCTCTTGTTTTAAGCAACCCGGTTTTTTGTACTTTGTTGTAGCATCCCCAGAAGATTAATGCAGTCACAGATCATGATGCCTGTCTGTTATTTACTTACACAGGAATTTGTGAAATTAAGAGCTAGGAACAAAGTGTATATTTTATGCAGTTACCCACAGTTAGCATATTGTGGTAACTGAAATTTTAACCATGTTGTTGGGAGACCAGTGCTATTTGACTATGTTAACTAAATTTGTGCATATTAAAATGTACAAAGCCAGGATTGTTTTTACTTAGTTCAGGTATTTAGAGGGAAAGTCTGTTTGCCTCTTTCAGAGCCTAAGAGCATGCCCTGTGCCAGCAGGCCCCTTCCCCAGCTACTTGTCACCTCGTCTCATCTTACCAGCCACCTCTTGACCCAGATGACCAGCAAGGCCATCTTTGACTATCAGAATGAAGTAGCCCTTCTCTACTTTGACCACATTTACTTGCTTTAGTGTTTTTATAGCATTTTCTATTTACTAAAATAATATTTTTTCATTATTTGATTCTTTTCTTGATTCAGTACTTCTGAAAAATGCAAATTAAAATTCCAGTGAGAAACCAAGTTGATTAACATGGAAAAGTGTGATACTATTAAGTATTGTTGAGAATTTAAATCTACCAGAACCTTTAACTTCACATGGGAGCATAAATTGGAGAACAGTTCATTTTAAGTGGGTAGAACCAACAGTGTATACATCTTTTGATACAGTAATTTAAATGTTGAGTTTATACCTTAGAGAAAATCTCTTATATCCAGGAGACTCTACAAGAAAAGGACATCTACTTTTCGTAATAGAAAAAAATGGATAATAACCCCAATCTAATGAAATGGAATGCTCATTATAGTATTATCCTGTGACAGAATAGTATAAATCAATGCACAGAAAGTACAGATGAACCTATCATAAGAATGATTCTTAAATATTTGATATTGAACCAAAAAGCAATTTCAGAAACTTAGATGCGGTATGATTCCATTTGTTTGAACTGAAAAACAATATGTTAAATATGTAAAACAATAATGTTAAATGTCCTTTACTAATGCATTTATTTTGGCAAAATTATAAGGATAAGAAATGGGACTAATTAATAGGACAGTGTTAAGGACCCCAAAAATATGGGTAGTTTTTAATTAAGCAGGCGATGTGTACATCAGTGTTCATTTTATTATTTCTTACACCATCTTCATGACTTACACATAATATTTTGCTAGTTTTAAAACATAGGATGTGATAATAATCCAAACAGACCAAAGGAAAAAAATGAACATGTTTTTTTAAAAAAAGACAGATAATGAGTCCTGTCTGGTAGAAAGCATAACAAAGGAAATAGAAAAACTCTCCTGAATATTTTATTCAATAAAACTATGTTTGTGCTCCATAACACTTCAACATTTTAATGTGATTTTTGATGTTTGCTTTTTGCAACGGTGATTCTCAGTTGCCTCCCTACTATGTCTTTACAAGCTTAAATCAAGCTTAAATCAAGTCAGAAGCTACTTCTGACTTTTTCTAAAACTGAAACACAACATGAAGCTCCGCGTATTCTTTGACATGTGCACGTATGTGGCAGCTTTCCATGATGCAACAGCAGCGGGCCTCTAGCTAAGCTGCAGCAGCAGCTGTGAGAGGCAGAGGACCCTGAAACGAGGCTGAAGGAAAGAATAATCCATAACTGACACCAGGCAAGCTGCCGCTGTAAGCAAAGAAAGGAGGCTCACAGGCATGCAAACTCAGGCCAGCTCAGGCTGCTGTGGGAGAACACTGAGCACACGTGTCAGCTGGAAAGGGGCCTGCTCAGGAGACAAAACAGGCATGAGAGAAAACTGAAAAATTGATATACATGACTATCCTTGTAGAAATGTAGAAGTGCTTCGATTATTTTGCCTATCTAGTTATAATGTTACTCTAAAAATGTTTATGTAAACTATTATGTACATTTTTGTTATAATCTTTATCTTATAAAGATTATTTGTATTTGAATTGTGTGGTTATTTGACATTCTCCACCATGCTTCATGAAGAAACTGACATTCAAAGAGACTGGTTAATTCCCTTTGGTCAGTGGCTGAGCTGGGACAGAGTTCAGATTTTCTGATTCTCAGCCTTTGTTGTTTTCTCTTCATTTTAATGTGAACCTAAATGTATATAGGATCTAAACAAATATGGCATGTAGTATATTATTTCTTGTTTTCTCTGCAGTGGATGCCAGGTGAGATAACTTTATTTACAAAAGCCCATCCGGTGGCTCAGGTTGCATCTGAAGTTGACATTGAATCATTTATTCAGTGTCAGGTTGGTAAAAGGAGGAGCTTCCCCAAACTGAAGCAGAGTGGCATTTGTCCCAGGTTGTAGAGTATTCCCTGCCATAAATAAAGGTTCTTGTTATTTATGCAGGCACTGGTGGTCCCATTAGCTCTTACATTTTATAGTCTTAGAGCAAGAATCTAGAGAGTTATTTAGGATACAGTGTAAAGATATTGGTAAGTGAAGACTGTTCTGCAAGATCTATAGGACTTCTATTTTTCTTCCATTCATCATTTATGAAGTGTTCTTGCTGGAAATGGTTTATGTTTCTTTCATCTTGCTGAGTGAGGAATACTCAGCCAGGATGCTAAAATATGGCTTGATGAAGTATGTTGTGGTTCTGTATGTCGTTTCTTTCCCTGAAATGTGAGAAAGTAGAAAAAGATATTCATCATAAACCAAGTATTCATCATAAACCTAAAAAAAAGATAATCAGTAGTACCATTGACTAAAGTTATTAAGCCCCAAAAGGAACTTACTCCAAAGTTAGCACAATACTAATAGAGAATACAAGCTTTGCCAGGAATCACTGAGGATAGTTCCTCATGTGGGAAATAAGGGAAGTAAACCCACCTGAGGAGCCCCTTGAGGGTGACTCAGGCTGTTTCCTGAAGAGTGAGCTGTGAATACCAAACTTTGTTGACTGAGGACTATTGATAATGATCTTTGAGGAAACTGCAGTTGCCCCTTGAGGGAAAAAATGTCAGTTCATGACTGCATAATACATGACAGAATCACAAAAAACATTTCATAAGTTATAAAAAAAACAACTGATGCTGATGCAGGGCAGATAAACCCCAAAGTGGGGCTTAGCCTGCGAGGCTTCCTGGCTTCACTTAGGAAGAATTCAAGGGCAAGCCAGTGGTAAGGTGGAAGAAAACACCTTTATCAAAGCGACACTGTTACAGCGCCTGTGGTGTCATAGCTCAGTGCCTGCTCCCAGGGCTGCCCCATAAGCAGGGTGCTGAGAGTAGCTGCTCAGCCCAGTTTTGCAGTCATATATGTATCTACTTCTAATTACATGCAGATTGAGGGGTGGTTTATGCAGAAATTTCTGTGAAGAGGGTGGTAACTTTTGGGTCATCAGGTCTTGCCACTGAAAGTGGTGATGATGCCTGGGTATTGCCATGGCAACGGTAAACCGACGTGGCACACTGGTGGGTGTATCTTATGGAAAGCTGCTTCCACTCTGTCCCTGTTTAGCTAGTCCTCAATTTTCTTGTTTGTAAATGAGAAAGAGAGTCATGGCCTTGGAGTTTTCTGCCAGAAATGCAGTGGACCCCAGAGCACTCTAGACCCCGGAGCTAAACCAAATCACAGCATCCCATAATTGTGTCCACCCCTCCGTCACTGATTGGCTGCAATCCCACAAGTGGACCAGAAGGGAGGGTTCATTGAAAACTTTGCTAATTGACAAGTCTTTAAGAAGGAAAAGGCTCTTAAAGATTGGTATGGGATAGGGGAAGTGTTTGTTGTCAACCATGGCACCCCAAGGCTGTGGCTCCATCTTCTCTGACCACCCTGAGACTCAGCCAAACCTTTTTCTCACAAAACCAGCCTGTGCTAAAGCATATCCTCCTGGCCTACATACAGTGGCTATGACTTCCAAACTCGTCCTGGCTACTTCTGATTCAGTGTTGCCCACTTGATCTGTATGTTCCCATGCTGTGTCAGCCTTATTGCCTAATGAAAACACACACCACTCGTTTGCTTCTCCACTTACTTCTCATGAAATATTGCTCCTCCTCCCCACCCAATCACAATCCATTGCTGCCAAAACCCCTTGCTATCCTGTACGTTTTGTCTAATAGGGGAATCTCTTCAACACATACACACACACACACAATGGTGCTACTGAAACCAGATCACTGTCTCACCCTAGGTTAGATGTGTCAGAAACCCTTTCCCCCTAAGTTGATCGTGTGTTCTATGTCAATGGCTCCTACCTCTGGAAGGGGGTTGGGACCTTCCAGCCTGGATATGCCTTCACTGATATGCACAAAACTCTCGAATACCAAATCTTGCCACTTGTTAAATTAGTCAAAGTGGCTAAATTAATTGTTCTCATTTGGACTTACATAAGGCATAGGGAATTCAGGTTAGCATCAATAGTGACAGACGCTGTGTTTTTGGTGAAGTGCATGATTTTAGTATGTTTTGAAAACAGAGCAGATTCATGACAGCAACTTGTTCCCAGTCAAAAGTGAACCCCAAACAGCAGAACTTCTAGAGTCATTGCTGTTGCCCCAGCTAGTTGCTACAGTTAAAACTGAGGGATACAGTATAAAATACTCAGATGAGGCTCAGGGAAATAAACTGGCTGATAAAGTTGCTAAGCTAGAATCCTCTTCCTTGATCATCTAAGAAATCCAGGAAGTCTCCAAACCTTGTGAACATATACCTGGGCTTCATTTCAAATAACCACAGTCCTGCTAGAATTATTTGCCCTATCTAAATAAATTGACAGAAGAAATTTCTTTACAATGCCTCTAAAGGCAATGTAAAATTCACACAGCCCAGGTAACAACTTCAGAGTTAGAAAGAATTGGATAAGAAATAGGTGGATGTTGGAGCCACTTAAATGGACTTCAGAAACGCCCAGACGGCCATTTGGTAACTCCTAAGTCTGCCTCCCAAGTCATTGTGTACAGTTTACTCATCCAGATTTACCACAGAAAGGACAAAATGTAGTATATATTAAACAAAAAATTGGCTTGCACTCTGGATTTTGGACCAAGCTGTTGACATTTACTGCATCTACCAAAAACGTAATCCCCAAAATCATAAAGGTGGGGCAAAAAAAGGAAGTGGCTCCCTCTACATTCTTCCTTCATGGGAAAATAGGCTGTATTTAATTATCAATAGCACGTGACTACCAATATTCACTCATAATCCACGTGTTTTCAGAATGATTAGAGACTTTCCCTATTGAAACTCTTCAAGGACATCAGTTGCCAAGGTTTACTAAGAGTGAATCTTCCCCACATGGGTTAACCCTTCTACTGCCTCTAGTGACAGAGGATCATGTTGCACTGGCAAAATTATTCAGGAAATAGGAAAGGTAACACATATCAGCCAAAGATTCCTCTGCCTTTACCATCCTCAATGATAAAGTTCTATAGAAAGAGCCAACAGCATCCTCAAGCTAAACTTGCTAAACTCTCTGAAGAATGAACTTGCCATGGCCACAGATGTTACCCATCACGCTGACTCTCAGATCCTTGCCCCCACCTTTATACAAACGATCCTCTTTGAATCATTATGGGAAGACTCATGAAAATACAGCTAGTGCTCGACTTACGACCATGATTGGGACCGGCAGACTGGTCATAACATGATTTGGTAGTAAGTTGAGTAGGCTATATGTACAGTTGAAATGGTGCACGCGGAGATGGTAGTGCTGCCGGAAGCTGGTCCGCACTGTCGTACGCCCAACTGGGCAACGTTTGCGCTGCCAGACGCGGAGCAGTCGTGGCTAGCGATTGTGGTCGTAAAGTCGAATGGTGGTAAGTTGCATAGGTCGTAAGTCGATCAATACCTGTACCCTACTTACTAATCCAAATTAGCAGAAGATTCTAAACTAACTCAGTCCAACATCTTCTGATATTGTCAGGGATTAATTAAATACACACCACCCCCCAACTATACTCCACAATTGAGACTTCCTTTGTCTTTAAACTCCCTGATTGGTCCTTACTTGATTCATAAATAAGTGATCTGGCATTTTGAAAACATCAACATCAGAAAACTAAACTTGAACCCAGAGGGAGGGGACCTTTTACTGTTTCAATCACTGGTAACAGTGCTAACAAATTATAGAGTGTTTGAACTTGGGTGCATGTCTTTTATTTGAAAAAATACAAAACCTATTTAGATTGGAAGGCACTCTAACCAGAGACTCACACTGAACCTCTATTTAAAGCCTCCAAAATTTGCAGCAAGCAGAGATTGTACCACTGCACTCTCGCCTGGGTGACAGAGCCAGACTTGGTCTCCAAAAAGAAAAAAAAAAAAGAAAAAAGAACTTCTAAACCTAACCAACAGCTGGAGATAGCCATCCATCCCAAGAACTATGGAGCAAGTAAATGATACGATAAAGCAGTCAGCTTCTGCTCAAGGTCATGGAACAAGATTCACTCAGATTCCCCTTCTTTGTCTCCTGACTTCATTTCTGTGTCTATGCATCTCCTACTACTCCTGTCTCCTCTGCGATGTTCCATCTTCATCTTAGTTATGCATCCTACTTACAACAGATACACCTCATCTCCAGCCTCAACAGCCCTGTCATGATTCCCCTGTTTCCTCCTTATCTTACCCTATCCTGTGCTTTTTAAAATCATGACCACAATTCCCTCGTTCTCTTAGCTGAGAAAGTCGTCAGTGAAATTAACCAAAGTAATTGCTGGGCCTATACCCATTCCCCACTTCATCCTAAAACTGGTATTCCATTAATAATTGTCTCCCTTATGCTTTAGATATGGCCTTGCATGAAACATTACAAATATACAGCTGTTTAAGTCTCTCTTTTAGAAAGATATTAGGCTATTTTCTTAAATGCCCTTGACACTGGAATTATGATGTGGCCTCTTTAACCTAAGAAACATGGTGTTTTACTAGAAATAGGTCTAATAAATACAGTCACCCTGTGGAACACAGTAAATGCTCCATGTCCTTGTGACAAGATGAAATCTATTTTTAAGAAACAGACATTCTTTGTAAGGGCCAAACTCCCACTAAGGACAGCATTGTCTGCAACACCCATGCTATACCAATATCATAGGAAATTATTTTACCCAGGATAAATATTTTGGTGAACTGAAAGATTGTGCAAAAAAATTGCTGGCTAAATGGTACCAAAGTACCCAGTCATTTAGAAGATGATGTTTATAACTATCTCTTTGAAGTCTCCTCGAGGTTAGCTCCTCTAGCCTCTGTTACAACTGCTAGAGGCAATAACTAACATTAGTGTGCCATCAAGAGACATTATTTAGTATGTGGTCGTAAAACCATACAAAGTACTTCTGGCTGCTGCAATGTGGCTTATGCTGTCTCTCAAATGGATATGTATGAAAAATTTCTCAATGGAAAAATTAGAAACATGAGAGCTCTCGCAATTGCTGAGCCTGAAACTTGTGAGTGGATCATTGCTGGATCACGAGCAGCCTTAAACAGGGCCTGGGGATAGCCACTTGCTCAGGCCAAACTTACAGGGTGCTCTCTTCTTGATATTTTGCCCTTTATCATCAGGTCAACCAGCTCCTACGCTGTAAGATACGTCCAACAAAGGACTAGTATCCAGAATCTGCAAGGAACTCCACCAAATTAGCAAGAAAAAACCGTACTAAACTATTCAAAAGTGGGAAAATGACATAAATGATATTTCTTTCTTTTTTTTTTTTGAGACGGAGTTTCGCTCTTGTTGCCCAGGCTGGAGTGCAATGGCGTGATCTCGGCTCACTGCAACCTCTGCCTCCTGGGTTCAGGCAATTCTCCTGCCTCAGCCTCCTGAGTAGCTGGGATTACAGGCATGCACCACCATGAGCAGCTAATTTTGCATTTTCAGTAGAGACAGGGTTTCAACATGTTGGCCAGGCTGATCTCAAACTCCTGACCTCAGGTGATCCACCAGCCTTGGTCTCCCAAAATGCTGGGATTACAGGCATGAGCTACCACACCCAGCCTTTCCTGTCTTCTAAACCCTTCAAACTGTTCCAACCTCTGCCTGTTACCCAGTTCCAAAGTCACTTCCACATGGGGTATCCTTGTAACAGCACCCTACTCTTTGTGGTACCAATTTACTGTATTAGTCTGTTTTCATGCTGTTACGAAGAACTAACCAAGACTGGGTAATTTAAAAAGAAAAGAGGTTTAATTGACTCACAGTTTCGCAGGGCTGAGGAGGCCTCAAGAAAATTCCAATCATGGCAGAAGGCACCTCTTCAAAGGATGGCAGCAGAAAGAATGAATTTTGAGTGAAGGAGGAAGCCCCTTATAACCATCAGATCTTGTGAGAACTCATTCACTATCACAAGAACAGTATGGGGAACACCACCCCTATGATTCAATTATGTCTACCTGGTCCCACCCTCGACACGTGAGGATTATGGGAATTACAAGATGAGATCTGGATGGGGACATAGCCAAACCACATCACTTGCTAAAAATGCACACATTAACCATTGAATCAAAACCATATGTAAGCTTAGATAATTCCATTTCAATCAGATTATTTCTTTTATTCTTTAAATGATAGAGAATATTATAGCCATAAGTCTGTGGTGACAATTTTCTCCCTAAATAAAGGAAAAGATGAATTTATTTTTCTTAAAGAATTCTGTACCACTATAGGAATAAAAGATCATCAGTTCTAACAGGGAACAGCCAAAGAGCCGGAAATAACATTGCTGTTAAGAATTAGCTATTACAAAATTGCGCCAAGAAATCTCAGTGCTTCGCAAACTGCACATGATTGAAGGCCATAATTATTATAAAAGTTGACCTTTGTTAATTCAGAGATCACTATAATTATTACTCTTAAGTATTGAAGAGCCGTGCATAACCCCAGACCATCATGTACCTAGTTAGAAATGGAGAAGTAACGTCCTTTTGAATTTTGTACCTCTGCTGCTGCCCTTAAATATCTTAGGATTTTGAGCTCTTTGAGGGTCATGATTTTAACCTCTATTCTCTTTGTGTCCACAAACATCTAAGATATCAGTAATGTTATTAAATTTGCTGACAGAGGAAATTTAATACAATTTAAATTCTGCACAATTTAAAATCTTTTTTATAGTAACCTCAGTTGGCCTGACTTTAAATGGGAAAACTAACATTCATAAATGTGCAATGAAACATCCCCATTTTTATTTGGGTTCATTTCAATAAATATGGAAATAATGGAAAATGCCTTTGATGTTAAATTCCTGGGAAGTGCAGGCAAAAAAAATACCAGATCTTTAAAAGTATTACAACAAGTAAATGTTGCAGTCTGTACTTTATAAGTTAACTATGTTACAAAAAAAAATGCATGGCAGTTGCTTAAATCTATCTTATGATTTATTCAGGAATAGCCATCTCATATACTTACAGTTTTATACAGTAATGCAAAATGTCAAAAACGCTCATGTTACTCAAAGGAAATGGTAAGGAGCTAAGGCTCACTCCAAGTTCCTTCAAAACCTGGTCAGTCCTGTGTTTAGAGTGGCTTCATGTCGCAGCCTGCGTCTTGCCAGGCTCTGTGAGACCCGTCCCACTTCATGGAATGTGAGTCAGCAGCTCAGAGAAGGACAAGGACATCTGCATGATTGGCTTGAAATATTCAACTTTTCAAAATTTTATTTTTTATACATATAAATATGTATTCTTTTTTTAAAATATGTATTCTTAAAATATATTTTTGTTTCTGTATCTGAACAGAGGTGCAGTAATTCTTTAAAAATATTTCTAAACGATGATGAAAGTAAGAAACTGAATACAATGACAAACAATGAATGTAATCATTAGTTTCTTCTACTTTATAGTGTGTGTAAATTTGTTCTAGAAAATACAATATAAAAGGAAATAAGTAAAAACCAAACGGTGAGCATTACTAAAGTACAAATGTTGAATGGTATACTGTATTATTTATTTATTTATTGAGATATGGTTTTACCCTGTTGCCCAGGCTGGTGTGCAGTGGCATGAACACAGCTCACTGTAGCCTTGAACTTTCAGGCTCAAGCTGTCTTCTGACCTTGGCTTCCTGAGTAGCTGGGAGTAGAGGTGCATGCTACCATGCCTGGCTAACTTAAAATATATATATATATATATTTGTGGAAACAGGCTCTCACTATGTTGCCAGGGCTGGTCTCAAACTCCTGGGCTCAGGGGAGCCTCCTGCCTCTGTCTCCCAAAGCACTGGGATTACAGCTGTGAGTCATCATGTGTGGTCTGAATGATGATATGTTTTAATTATGTACCTAACACATGAGTTTCAAAGTTTTCACTCTCTGAAAATTTTCATAAGGTCAATTTAACTATTAATAGCATACAATTATAGAATTAATGCATAAATACAGTAAAACAAAATAAAATGTATGAAAATACAAATTCATATTTCATGCAGAATTGTATGAAGTAAAAAAATAAGAATATTCCTTCTTTTCTGTCTTTATACATTTTCCTTCTTTACCATGTTCAACATATCTTTATTATTACTATTATGAAAAATTTAAAGCATATCCAAAAGGAAATAAATAGCACAATGAATGAATAGTATAATGAACTCATGGACCTCATACCCTGCTTCAGTTTTGGACAGTCTTGATTTCCCCGTTCCAACTTTCCTGGCATAGATGAATTGAAGAGCATTTCTGGCATCCTCTCATTTCATCCATGAGTATTTTAATATCTATCTCAAAGTGTAAGGATCCCCTTTTTAAACCAATACATCTAAAAAATTACCCAGGATTACTTACGTTTAACCAAAATCCAGCCGCTGTTTGAATTTATCTGATTGTCATATATATACATACACACACACACACACACACACACACACACACACACATATATTTTTTTTGAGACGGAGTCCTGCCCTGTCACCCAGGCTGGAGTGCAGTGGCACGATCTCTGTCACTGCAGCCTCCACCTCCCAGGTTCAAGTGATTCAATTCTCTTGCCTCAGTTTCCCGAGTAGCTGGGATTACAGGTGCCTGCCACCACACCCAGCTAATTTTTTGTATTTTTCATAGATAGGGGGTTTCACCATGTTGCCCTGTTGGCCAGTCTTGTTGGCCAGGCTCGAACTCCTGACCTCAAGTGATCCACCCGCCTCGGCCCCCTAAAAGTGCTGAGATTACAGGTGTGAGCCACGGTACCTGACTAGTCTTACATAATTTTTCACACCATTTTTCTCTCTTTCTTTTTCTTTTTTTGTTTAAAGCAGAATGCTTGTATGGATATTACAATGGATTGCTGAGTCTCTAAAGCATCCTTCATTCTTATTCTTCCCCTTCCATCTTTTTTTCCTGCAATTTGTTAAAGAAACCAGGACAGATTCCACAGTGTAGATTTTTATGATTGTGTCATCGCTGTGGTGTCATTTAACACGCTACTCTGACCCAAGTATTTTCTGTGAAACCCACAGGTCAAAGGTGTTTGGCAGATTTGTTTGCTTCAGGGTTTGTGTTTCCAACACTCAAATAGGACCTGGTAACCCTCCCCTTTAGCAGTTCGTAACTATTTGCTTGATTTTGACTGAACGCAAGAGGGCAGTGCAGGTGGACACCAAAAGCATTGCTGTCAACACACAGAGGCGTGTGGTCACAGGGATCCTGCACTGTCAGCCCAAAGTTCCCTTCTCTGCTCCCAAGCAACCTCTTTGCCTCCTCTGAAGCACAGCCACATACTCTAAGTCCTAATCTCTGGGTGCTCCAAGGGCCAAGAGGTGCATGAGCACCAAATGTGAGAGGACAGGAGTCTATAAACGTAGCAGAGGAGTCTTCTCAGAACCTTAGGGAATTCCTACTGTTGTGAGGGTAGGACAAGAATGCCTAGCTAAGGAAACAAATATATACGTCCAATGTGAGTAAGTGTCATGAGTAAGAATGAAGCAGGGAAGGACAAGCGGGTGGACTAAGAAGCTCTCATTGGTAAAGAGACATTAGAGCACACTTCTGAAGGAGGCGAGACAGTCAGCCTTTCAGATACCTGGAGCAATCTTGTTGCAGGAAGAGGAAAGAGCAGGTGCAAAGGCCCTGGGGCAGGAACGGTTGTGTTTGAATCAGGCAGCAAGCTGTTTTAACTGGAACAGAGAGACAATGGGGAAGATGGTAGTGAATAAAATCTGAAAAGGAACAGATTTTGCATGATTTTTAGGCAATTATAAGGACTTTGGCTTTTACTCCTGTGAACCAGAAAGCTACATGGCGGGGGCGAGGCAGATGCTTTACCAAGAGGAGCCATGCTCTCTGACAATTTTTAAAGGATCACTCGTTGCTGACTTACAAATAGATAGAATGTGTCAGCTGGGAGACCAATGAGAAGGTGATTGCAATCATCTGGGGTAGCTGCGGTAATCTGTCTTAGAAACTTCCGTGGTTCTGCTTTTTATTTTAGGCAATTTCGTCAGCATTTGCTTTTCGGATACGTAATGAATCTTTCAGTCTATTTAGAAAATAAGGCATGTGCCCAAATGATCAGCACACAGTAGTAGAAAATGGAAAGCCACGAGTATAATAGCAGGCGCCCTTGAGGGCAAAGTGAAGTCAGGAGAGGAAGGGACTGCAGCCAGCTTGGCAGGTGAGAATGGCGCAGGACAGACAGGCTTTCCTTGAGATGGTCACAAATACGGTCTTGTCAGTTTTCACAAATAAAACCTCGTAAATTTTCACTAATAAAATGTTACAATGTACCCTATACCGTATGTCAATTTAAAATAGGTTTTACTCCAATGAGGTAGGTTATCTGTAAATAACACAGTGGTCAAATCCCGTATAAATGAGTAGCAAATACTTTCTCAGTGTCCTGCTGTTTTTAATGCAGTGCATTCCACCAGCCTGGCCTAGGCTAGGGCGGATACCCATATAGTCATTAAGGGAAGTGTTTGTTTTGGGGTGTGTGTGTGTGTCTGTGTGTGTGTGTGTGTAAGTCTCTTTGGCTCTACTCTGGGCTGCCTCTCGCAAAATTTCTGGAGGTGGGAATCAAGTGTGATATTGATTTGGAAACCACCAGTTCAGTTCCCGGTCTTCTAGTCCAGCCTGTAAGATCAGCCTTCATGACAAACTGAATGTTGAAAGCTTTGGAAGGTGCCGGTAAATAAAAATAGAGGTGGAGGAGAAAGCCGTTTCAGACAAAGGCGATAGAGCACTAAAAAACACAGAAGCCAGACCAGGCTGGTTTTACAGTGACTTTTAATGGCCTTTGCAAGTGTTGTTCAGTGACTGGATTTGCCTGGAATGTGGGGTACAGGGTCCTTTGAGGGGAGTAGGAAGAAATACAGTTTTTGAGTGTGTGAAATTAGATCATCGAGGGCCTCACATGTTGAGCAGAGGGCATTAAAGCATATATTCTAGCTAATAGGGAGCCAATCGAAATTTTTGAAATGAATGATGAATGAATGAGAACTATGGTTCAAGAACTCCACACATCTAACAGCCATGTGTAATAATAACTGCTGTGTCATGAGTCCAGAAGTGAGAAAGCTTTCTGCAGCTAATTCAGGAGAGAGGTGGATGGGTGCGTAAATAGGAATAGGCCAATGGGTTGCGTAGGTTGGAATGAATGTGAGAGGCAGAAGACATGAACAGCAGGAGAGAAAGGACAAGGTCAAAGAGGTCACTGGAGTTTTAAATACAGGAAATTGGGAGGATGAACCAGTAGTCTTAGCCAGATAAAGGGGGGAAAAGAGATTTAGGAAAAATTTAGTATCGGTCAGTCAGATTTAGGGATGCTGATGCCGTAACCAGCTATATCCAATGGAAGATGATTTAACATAAGTATCTTGAAGCCAACAGTCTGTTTAGATGGGAAATAGTCTTTTATTTTCAAATTTAAAACTTTATTCTTAAAATTTATACATTTAATCAAGAATAACCTATGGATATGTATTGAATAAATGTGTTCGTTTTTAAATTTGTATTTGATTTGTAGTGTCCCATTTCACTATAGCTTTCTGAAGAAATCTCAGTCCTTTATGCAAATTGTATCATAATAGTCATGATTTAAGATTACTTTTGTATTCAAGGTCCTATCTGCAATTATCCTATTCTTTAACATGATTGCCTTTTGACCTACTTTCCATCTTAACTTTAACATTGTATTTTTTCATTACCCTGAATCAAATTTCGATTTAAGAAACTCCAAAAAAACCTAAAATTGGAAACAGCCTATGACATCTTAAGAAATCAAAAAACATATTTAATTGCAGCACCCAATTTCATACTCCACAAGAGAAAAACAAAGCAAAGGCTGATCAAGACGTTCCTTTAATATAACTCAATCACCTTTGAGCCTGTATTCTTTACCAGCCTCTATATTCTCTATGCCTATTTTCTACTCTCCCTAAGCAAAAATTCAAGTGTCACATTTAGCCAAGGCATTCATTACATGAGTAATGCGTGCTTACATATGTTGATATCCCCTGTTTTTCTGTTGGTCTAGTTTTCGGGAACAGTCACTGTTTTGGGAGGAGTCTCTACTCATGTAAAGGTCATGTTATATCTCTTCATCTTCCATCCTTCAGAGATTACTGGTGGCCAGAACACCTATGTAAGAGTGTGTATGGGAAGTGAAGTGTGTGGATAAAGAAACTCTGTTCAGGAGCGGCTCCCAAGGATCTGTGAGTCAAGAGTCACCTATTTTTAGGGTTGCACAAATCTAGCACCTTTTACGAACACTGCATTCACCCAGAATGTGAAAAGAAAAAACGGATGACTGAGAACTTTTAAAAATCAGTGACAGACACCTGCCCACAAATCAAAGAAGCTCAGAGAACACCAGATCCTGCTTTCCTACTGTCATAAATTAATTATTTTTTTTATTTAAATAGATAGAAAATTAACATTGAACTTGAAGGACACTTTATGCCAAATGGACTTAATAGACACATACAGAAATTTCACCCAACAGAAGCAGAATATACAGTCTTCTCAGGCACACACAGAACATTCTCCAGGATAGATAACACGTTAGATCACAAGACTAGTCTTTGCAAATTTAAAATTAGAATTACATCAAGTACCTTTTCAGACAACAATGATATGATACTAAAAATCAACAATAGAAGGAATTCTGGAAAATGTACAAATATGTGGAAATCAAGCAATATGGTTTTGAACAGCCAATAGGTTAATGAAGAAATTAAAATTAAAAGAATTAAGCAGCGTGCTCTTGAACAACCAATAGGTCAATGAAGAAATTAAAAGGGAAATGTAAAAACACCTTGAGAAAAACAAAAATGAAAACAAAACATACCAAAATGTACGAGATTCAGCAAAAGCATTTCTAAGAGGAAAGTTTATAGCAATAAACATCAACATCAAAAAGAAGAAAGATCTCAAATAACTTAATATTATGCCTCAAGAAAATAGAAAATAAAAGCGAACAAATTCTTTCAGTGTTAGGAGCAGGAAATAAAATAATAGAGATCAGAGCAAAAATAAAATGAAAACTAGAAAATTGATACAAAAGATGAACAAAAACTAAGTTCTTTTAAAAATATGAAAACAGTAAACTTTTAGCTAGACTAAGAAAAAAGGAAAGAAGACTCAAATAAATAAAGTTAGAAATGACAAAGGAGACATTATAACTGATCCCACAAAAATACAAAGGCTTGTAAGAGACTATTGCAATTATATGCCTTTACAAAAACCATTTCTTCATTGGTAGCGACGCTGGAAAATGTTATGCTAGAAGAAATAAGCCAGGTCAAAAAAAGATAGATACTGAATGTTCTCACTTATATGTGGAATCTAAAACAATCAAACTGAAAGAAGCAGAGAGTAGAATGGTCATCGGCAGAGGCTGGAGGTGTGGGGTGGAATGGATAGATGATGTTCAAAGGGTACCAAGCCTCAATTATACACAAGAAATAAGGTATTTGTTTTCTTTGAGATATATTGCAAAACTTGGTAAAAATTGTACATAGTAAAGTATTTTACATTTCAAAATCACTAAGAGAGTAAATTTCGAATGCATTCAACATTAAAAATAAAAAGGGTATTTGGGGTGATGGATGTTAATTAGGTTGATATAATTATTCTAAATTGTATTCATAAATTATAACATCACTTTTTACTCCCGAAAGATATACAACTATGATTTGTCAATTTACAATTTAAAAATAAAAATTAAAACACAAAACAAAACAAGAAAACACAACATGTGTGTGTGTACATAGGCATGTGTGCATGCATACTGGTTCACACACACACCCCTCACCTCCATTACTTTCCAAAGTGGACAAATGTGTAATTATTTTGATTTACACTCCAAATATCTAATCTGATTCTAACATTTTCATGCAGAATTGTCAGTGGCCAGTTGAGAAGGGAAAAGCTGGCTGGCAGACTACAACATCAACTCAGAATATTTTTAAAATGACTTTCTCATGGGTTTTGAGGATTTTTTTGATGTTTCTGTTGTTGTTAATTACCTACACTACTTCTGTAGTGTAGGTAATGTTCATCAGCAATGGAAATAAAGCCTAGTTGTCAATGCTTCCACATTGTCTAAACCCTACAGCTAAAAATGATGGGTGTTATTCATCTGTAAACTACGTTTATGTGGTCTTTACATCCATAATTCTCTGTATGTTGCACTGTCTGATGTAAGAGAATTAAGAAGATCATGGTGGCCCGCGCGCCGCCCGCCGCACCTGCGGCCTAGGAGCCGGGGAACCCGGGCGACCCCCCAGAGCAGGAAGAAGTCCCGCTCCGGCCTCTGCTGCGCTTTCAGCTGGCTGCGGGGTAAGCGGTGCAAGAAGAAGGCGGCCGGGGCCGAGAGCACTGAACCGGCCGCCCCCGGGCCACGAAGGCGGAGGACAAGGCCAAGAGGGCCAAGGGCAAAGGCCGAGGCTCTGCCAAGGCTGAGAATGACAAACGTCTGAGTGCAGGGCCCAGCCAGGGGCCAGGGCCTACAGTGGATGAGCACCAGGACAATGTCTTTTTCCCCAGTGGACGAACCCCGTACCTGGAAGAGCTGCACACGCAGGCCCAGGAGGTGCTCCGCTCCCTCCAACACCAAGAGAAACAGAAACTGAATAAGGGTGGCTGGGACCATGGAGACACCCAGAGCATCCAGTCCTCCCGGATGGGGCCAGATGAAGACAACATCTCCCTCTGCAGCCAGGCCGCATCCTACTTGGCTGAGAGCTCCACAGCAGAGGACGCGCTCTCCATCCACTCGGAGATGATCCAGCGCAAAGGCTCCACCTTCCGACCCCGTGACTCATTTCCCAAATCCAGAGGGTCAGGGCGGCGGGCGGTGGAGCACTGTGCTGGGACTCCCGCGGCATATGCAGAAGGAGCTTGGCCCGCGGAATGAGCGCGAAGCACCAGGCACGCCCCCGGCCTCCTGGTGCGCGGGATGCTCTGCGCGTCCCCACGGCACTTCAGGGATGGGGGGCCCGGGTGTCCCTGCAGGCGCTGGAGGCGGAAGCAGAGGCTGGCGCTGAGACAGAGGCCATGCTGCAACGCCACACTGACCGTGTCTACCGGGATGACACCTTTGTTGGCCGGTCCACAGGTGCCCTGCCCCCACCATTGACCTGGCCCATGTCCCTAGCAGTGCCTGGACTGACAGGAGGGGCAGGGCCTACAGAGCCCCTGAGCCCGGCCATGTCCATCTCCCCCCAGGCCACCTACCTGTCGAAGCTGATACCACATGCCGTGCTGCCACCCACAGTGGACGTGGTGGCCCTGGGCCGCTGCAGCCTGCACTCAGCCAGCCCGGCCTCTGTCCGCTTACTGGGGCGCTTCTCTTCGGTCTCCAGCCCACCGCCCCGCAGCCGCCACCCTTCCTCCTCCAGTGACACCTGGAGCCACTCTCAGTCCTCTGACACCATTGTGTCTGATGGTTCCACCCTCTCTTCTAAGCGTGGCTCTGAGGGGCAGCCGGAGGGCTCTGTGGCTAGCAGTAGTGTGGCACCTCCTCCCCAGGGAGGCAGTGGGAGGGGCTCCCCCAGTGGGGGCAGCACTGCTGAGGCCTCAGACACACTCAGCATTCGGAGCAGTGGGCAGTTGTCTGGCCGGAGTGTGTCCCTACGTAAGCTGAAGCGGCCTCCACCCCCTCGGACCCACTCCCTCCATCAGCGGGGCTTAGCAGTGCCTGACGGGCCCTTAGGGTTGCCCCCAAAGCCTGAGCGTAAGCAGCAGCCCCAGCTGCCTCGGCCGTCCACCACTGGTGGTGGCCCACCATCTGGGAGTGGGGGCAGCACCCTGTCCATCCAACCCAGCGAACAGCTGGGTGGCCTGCTTGTCTCTGGGTGGCTCCCGACACTCCCCACGCTCCCCAGAACGGACGCTTTCACCCTCCAGTGGATACTCTAGCCAAAGTGGTACCCCCACCCTCCCTCCCAAGGGCCTGGCAGGTGCCCCGGCTTCACCAGGCAAGGCCCAGCCCCCTAAGCCAGAGCGTGTCTTGTCACTTCGCTCCCCTGGGGCCTCTGTGTCCTCTTCTCTCACGTCTCTGTGTCCCTCCTCTTCCGACCCTGCCCCCTCAGACCGCTCTGTGCCACAGATGTTGACCCCTCTGGGTGACAGGTTTGTCATACCTCTTCACCCCAAGGTGCCTGCCCCCTTTTCCCCACCTCCCTCCAAACTCAAGAGCCCCAGCCTAGCTGCCCCTGCTCCGCTACCCCTGCTGCAGTTACTGCGCCTGTCTCTACCACTGATGCAGGTCCTCCGTCCCCTTCCACTCCCCAGACATCCTTGACCGCACTGCAGGAGTCTCCCATCGTCTCCAAAGACCAGTCGCCCCCACCGTCCCCACCCCCATCTTATCATCCACCCCCACCATCCACTAAGAAGCCAGAGGTGGTGGTGGAGGCGCCATCTGCTCCAGAGACTGCCGAGGAGCCCCTCCAAGATCCCAGGGGGCCCCCACCTCCACCCCCTAGTCCTGAGGAGCAGGACCTGTCCACGGCTGACTTCCCTCCACCCGATGGCCGGCCCTGAGCCTGCAGGCCCTTCAGGCTCCCCAGAGCTTGTCAGCTCCCCGGCTGCTTCCTCCTCCTCAGCTACTGCTTCGCAGAGTCAGCCCTGCGGAACCCAGACCCTCCTCCAGCTCCGCCAGCCCCAGCTCCTGCTAGTTCTGCCCCAGGGCTTGTGGCCAAGCTCCCTCAGAAGGAACCAGGGGGCAGCAGCAAGGGCGGCGGGCCTCCCACGGAGGACACGGGTGCACCCCTGGTCGCGCCCTCGATCCTGCAGATGGTGCGGCTGCGCTCCGTGGGTGCTCCAGCAGGGGCTCACACCCCGGCACTGGGGCCACCGGCCCCCCAGAAGCCACTACGAAGGGCCCTGTCGGGGGGGCCAGCCCGGCGCCTGCCCCCTCCTCAGGGCTCCATGCTGCCGTCCGACTCAGGCCTCCAGCCTGGCCGCCAGCGAGGGCCTCTCAGGTGCCCAGCCCAGTGGACCACCTGAGGCAGAGCCACGGCCTCCTCAGTCCCCTGCCTTGATGGCCAGCTCCCTGTTCTCCAAGGGCACTAAGAAGCTGCAGCTGGAGCGGCCCGTGTCCCCCGAGACCAGGCTGACCTCCAGCGGAATCTGGTGGCTGAACTCCGGAGCATCTCGGAACAGCGGCCATCCCAGGCCCCAAAGAAGTCACCTAAGGCTCCCCCGCTTGTGGCCCGCAAGCCGTCTGTGGCAGTCCCTCCACCCGCCTCCCCCAGTTACCCTCGAGCTGAGCCCCTCACTGCTCCTCCCACCAACGGGCTCCCTCACACCCAGGACAGGACTAGGGGAGCTGGCGGAGAATGGAGGTGTCGTGCAGCTGGTGGGCCCAGAGGAGAAGATGAGCCTCCCAGGCTCAGACTCACAGGAGCTGGCCTGACCACCAGGCACCTCCCTGGCCCTGCTGACCCATCCCAGAAACACAATCTCAGGGACCCGAGCGGCTCCAAGGACGAGGATACAGCAGACACAACGTAACAGAGAGGGCGCCTGCAGCCTTAACCCCACGGCCTTCGACACTCATGCAAGCCTGGTGTTGCCCCTGTCCTCGGAATCATCCCGCGCTCGTGCCTTTTCCTGAATGGGCTCACCTCTGCAGTTGCCGCTTCAAAAAAAAAAAAAAAAAGAGAATTAAGAAAAAATTCTCATAAAGCAAGTTGCAGCCAAGTTTCACTAGAAAGGTTTAAAACACCAAGTTACAACAAAATGATTATGGGGAAAATAAATTAGACACAGCTGATATACATGATGGTAAACAAAAGGAAAACATGGAGCAGAGCAGGAAATCAAATTCTACTTGTTGTTTATTTGGAAAGGATTTATCTTATCTTTAAAATTACTATAGTGGGAATTTTGGTGATTTCTAGGCTAGTTACTTTGTGAAGAGCTCATGATAGTTCTTATTCATTTAGTGTATTCTAACACAGCACTTTATTTCATAATTGTTGAGGGGGTCCAAATGTAAGTCTTCAAAGAATGATATAATCATTAGAAATACATCAAGGAATAAGTACAATAAGGCAAGTAAATTTACGGATGTTCCATCAGAGATAAGTGGGACATTGCAAATTAACAACAGTGGAAGAACAGATCACAGTTTATTTTCTTACTTTAAAGGACATCATTTTTGAATTTTTTAAAATTATAGGGAAGTATGTTTAGTTTGGTATAGATGCTCAATTATTCAAAAGGCAACCTAGAAAAGTTAGAAACAGCCCACTTCATTATTTTTCATTATAATAACCAATATGAAACTTTTCCTGGAAGACTAAAATCTTACCACAAAAAATTAAGCAAAAACATTTGGCAGTTCTGATATGACATACAGCCTATTTTGAAATGGTATGTTTTTAATTTTTACAAACATTTTCACTTTGAGATAATTTCACATGTGCTTAAAAGTTGAAAAAATATGCAAAGAACTCCCATATACCTACCCTTTACCCAGGTTCACCAGCTGTTAACATTTCATCACATCTGTTTGTTCTAGATATGTATAGATACAAATATACACACACCTTTTTTTTTAATTATCTAAGAGCAAGTTGCAAACAGTACACCCGTTTACTTCTATGTACTAGTGTAGATTTCCTAAGAACAAAGTCATTCCTTAAAGGAGGAAATTTAGTGAGACTTTCTCACGGCAGTAAATGACATTCTGAGCCAGCTGATTTGGCCTTGTGACTATATGAGGGACTGTTTAGCCTTGTATTCTTTTTTAATCTCCTTCCTTCTTTATGCCCAGTTATATTGTTCTTCGTTTTGTTTACTCTCATAAATGTCAGATTTGTCCATGTGATTTATCAAGTTTATCAGAATATCAGCTTGAACCTTTTCTTTCTAACGTTTATCTAAACATCTCAGGAGAATCCCATCCTTCCTTCTCTCTGTTATTCCGTTTGCAAAGTTAAAAAAAAAAAAGCCTTAGTTATGGCTTTTCAGTATTCATAGTAGTACAGATAATACATTTATATCAAGGAAAAGAAATGCATTTAAATGTAAGGAGACGTAATACAGAATTTGTATACCAAATTCTGAACTCATAACTATTTTTAGAGGATAATTTGAAAGTTAAACAAAAATATACTTTTTCTTGATTTGGTCTTATTTTGCTCTTTTTTTTTCTTATTTTTGTTTGTTTGCCGTTTGTCGTTTGAGGTAGGGACTTAGTTGGTTGAGGCCTTTATCACTTCTGATATTAACATTTAGTAATAAAAATTTTCCTTTCACCCCTGCTTTAGCTGCATCTTACATATTTTCTATACCTTATTTTTATTTTAAATTAGTTGTATGTACTTTAGTATATTGTAAACAAAATAATATTTATAAAATAAAATCCAAGACAATCAAGGCTTTACTTTCTTTTCTTTTCTTTTTTTTTTTTTTTTTTTTTTATTTTTTTTTTTTTTTTTTTTTTTTTTTTTGAGACGGAGTTTCGCTCTTGTTACCCAGGCTGGAGTGCAGTGGTGGGATCTCGGCTCACCGCAACCTCCACCTCCTGGGTTCAAGCAATTCTTCTGCCTCAGCCTCCCAAGTAGCTGGGACTACAGGCATGCGCCACCATGCCCAGCTAATTTTTGTATTTTTAGTAGAGACGGGGTTTCACCTTGTTGACCAGGATGGTCTCGATCTCTTGACTTCATGATCCACCCGTCTCGGCCTCCCAAAGTGCTGGGATTATAGGCATAAGCCACCGTGCCCGGCCCCAAGGCTTTACTTTCTTAACATTTGTTGAAGTTTAAGTCAGCACAACATCTTCTCAGATCTTTTACTGTTTGGATGGCTTCATAATTTGTTCCCTACTTATTTCCTCTTTCCTTTAAATAACAATTAACAGATTCCATAGACAATATTGAATGAAACCCCAAATATAACTAAAGTACGTGGAAGTAAAAGAGATGGAAGGGGAAGTTATATATGAACCAACTTATACACTTTTTAATAATTTATTTTTTTACTTAAAAAATAAGTAGAGTATAAAGGTAGTCCTTTGCTTAATCACTGAATCTAAAACTGTTTCCTATAGAATAAAACAAGTAAAATAATCATCATCCATTATAAGCTTAATCAAGATGAGCACTGTTTATTCCTGATTAATTTATAACTTTCTGCTGCTGTTTTTAAGAACAACTTTGTTTAGCCATAATTTAAATTTCGTGTAATTTACCCACTTAAAATGTTTGATACATGTTAATATATTCATTCAGTTGTTCAATCATCACCAAAGTTTAGTTTTATAACATTTTTGGTACCCTCAAAAGAGTCCCAGTGCCCATGAGCCATTGCTTCCCATTCCTCCTCCACCTCACATTGTTAGGCAACCAGTGTCTAAACTCACCTGTTTGGGAGATTTTATAGAAATGAAATAATACAAAATGCACTCTTGGTTTCTAGTTTCTTTTATCCAGCATGATATTTGCAAGAATTTAATATTTTCACCCAGGTTGCAGCATCTGTTAGTGCTTCATTCCTTTGCTTTTTGGTAGACATGATGTATAGATACACCAGATCATATTTATCCATTCGTCAATTAACATTGGGATTGTTTTTACTTATTGGCTATTATAAGTAATGCTGTAATAAATATTCAATATTTTTGAAGAGCTTGTGAAGAATGGCACTAATTCTTTAAATGAGTGGTAGATATTATTTTAGAATTTGATATTTTGTCAAAGTTATCTAATATGTTGACATAACTTTTCTTTTCATATTATCCTGTGTAGTTCTCTCTATTTCTATAAGGTCAGTAGCCATGTCCCCTCTTTCATTCTTAATTTTAGTAAATTGAAACTTTCTTTCTCCCTGTAAGTGTAGCTAAATGTTTGTTAATCTTTTTAAAGACCCAACTCTTGGTTTTGTTGATTATCATTTTTTCTACTTCTTTAATTTCTATTTCAATGTTTATTATACTCTTTCTTCTGCTTATTTTTCATCGTGGCCTCATCTCTGACTCACTGGTTATTTAGAAGTATGTTGCTAATTTTTATATATTTATGCTTTTCCCAAATTTCTTTCTGTTTTTAATTTCTAATTTAATTCTATTTTGATCAAAGAACAATCATTTTCTACTCTTTGAGATATGGTTTTTGGCCTAGCATATGATCTATTTTAGGAAATATCCCATGTGCACTTGAGAGTAATATTCTGCTTTTGGGTGTACTATACTGTGGATGTCTGTTAGATCTAGCTAGTTTATACTGTTACACAAATCCTCTATTTCTTGCTAGCAACTGTTTAGTTTTTCTTATTATTGAAAGTGAGATATTGATGGCTGCAACTATTACCATCTCCAACTATTATTGTTGAATTCTAGCTTTAATTCAGTCTGTTTTTGTTTCATGAATTTTGGAAATATTTTGATCAGTGCACATAGGTTTATACTTTTTATACCTTCTCGAGGTAACAGTCTCTTCAACATTACAATGTGTCCTTCTTTATCTCTGATGTATTCGTCTGTTCTCACACTGCTAAGAAAGACATACCTGTGACTGGGTAATTTATAAAGGAAAGAGGTTTGGCATAGCCGGGGAGGGGTCACAATCATGGTGGAAGGCAAGGAGGAGCAAAGTCACATTTTACAGTCATGGTGGCAGGCAAGAGAGCATGCTTTATAAAAGCATCACATCTCACCAGACATCATCACAAGAACAGCATCAAAAAACCCACCCCCGTGATTCAATTACCTCCTACTGGGTCCTTCCCACATGGAGATTATTGCAATTCAAGGTGAGATTCGGGTAGGGACACAGAACCAAATCATATCATCCGATAATATTTTTGTTGTTTTAAGGTCTATTTTTCTGATATTAATTAGTTACTCTAGGTCCCTTGTGGTTGGTGTTTGAATGGTATATCTTTTTATATTTTTTATTTTAGGCTATTAGTATCTTTGAATCTGAAGTGTCTCTCCTGTAGATAGCACATAGTTGAATCTCTCTTTTTTTTTTT
>NW_016107511.1:1460148-1476634 GCF_001604975.1 Cebus imitator | reverse complement strand
TTTCTGGTTCTCTTTATTTTTGTACATTTGAAAAACCATCTGGTGTCATTTTCTTGGTTGGTCCAATATAGATTTGCTTCCGTTCATATCCTTTCTGCCATTGTTGTTAGATATATTACATTTTTGTAGATTATAAACCCAACAATATGTGTGTATACATATCATTTTATGCAATTGCACTTTAAATTATTTAAGAAAGGAAAGTAGACAAAATATGCAATTATACTCTCTTTAACAATTATCTATAAAGTTCAATATACTGGCCACTTTGTTTTTCCATGTGGGGTTGAATGCATATCAGGAATCAGCCTAGAAATCTTTCATTAGTGTTAATAAATATTAAGATGAATCTTCCAGCAACAGATTTTCTCAATATTTGTTTATGTGAAAACGTCTATTTTATCTTTATTTTTAGAATACAGTTTTGCTAGATATAAGATTCTTGGTCTCTTATTTCCTTTTAGCACTTTTAATAAGTCATTCCACTTTCTTCTGCCTTCTATTACTTATGATGAGCAATCAGTTTTTAATCTTATTGGAGTTGCCTTTAATTGGTAAATATATACACATGAATATCAATTAGACCCTGTTGGTAAATTGTGTTGTTCATATTTTTTGTATCTATGCTAATTTTCTGACTAGTAATTTTGTCAGTTAGTGAGAAGGTTGAAATCCCCAACTATCATTGTAGATTTGTCTATCTCTTCTTTCAGCATTATCTGCTTTTGCTCCATGTATCTACTTTGTGAATTTCTCACTTTTTATTAATGTATTTAGATAAGTTTAAAAAATAAGATGCTTCATTTTTTAAAGAAGTTTTAAGCTTACAGAAGAAAAGATGAAAGAAAAATACAGAGAGTTCCCATATACCTCCCTGCAGTTCTCCTATTTTTAACATCTTACATTAATGTTGCGCATTTGTTACAATCCATGAGCCAGTATTGATACTCCATTAATTACTAAAGCCCAGAGTTTATATTAGGCTTCACTCTTTGTGTTTGACATTCCATGGGTTTCAACAAATATATAATGACACATATCAAAAATTACAGTGTTATACATAACAGTGTTACTATTCTGAAAATCTCTTGAGTTCCATTTACCCCTGGTCCCTTCCCTCAAACTCCTGGCAACCACTGAGCTATTTACTGTGACTATAATTTTTCATTTTCCAGAATGTCATATAGTTGGAATCATACAGAAATTAGTTTCATTTCTTTCATCAGAGTTTGTAGTTTTTCCTCATATAAACCTTGTACATGTTTTATTAGATGTATGTCTAAACATTTCCCTTTTTATTGCTAATGTAAATGGTATTATGCCTTTAATTTCAAATTTCAGTTGCTCATTGCTGCTATGTAAGAAATCAACCGTCGGCAGCTAAACCTTACCATCTGGATTGCGTGTCGAGCAGAAGGATCCTTAAAGATCTTCATTTCTGCTCCACATTGGCTGATTAACAAAACAGGGTTGCCGCTGATCTTCAGACAGGACAATGCCGAGACAGATGCTGCAGGCCAGTTTGAGGAGCATGAGCTGGCCTGGAGCCTGAGTCCTCTCTTATTCTGCTATGCTGACAAAGAGCAGCCAAAGCTCTGCACAATGAGAATCGGAAGGGGGATTCATCCAGAAGGCATGCCGGGCTGGTGTCAGGGCTTCTCCCTGGATGGTGGTAGTGGTGTCCGAGCTTTGAAAGTCATCCAGCAAGGAAACTGCCCGTGGCTGATCTATAACATTGGTATTGATGTCAAGAAAGGCCGAGGTCGACACATTGATACCTGCAGGGTCATCTTTGTCCCCCGTTACCTGTTAGATAATAAGTCATCTCACAAGCTTGCATTTGCACAGAGAGAATTTGCCAGGGGACAGGGAACAGCCAATCCTGAAGGTTACCTTTCCACCCTTCCTGGTTCCAGTACGGTGTTCCACTGGCCTCGGAATGACTGTGATCAGCTATTGTGCGTCAGACTGATGGATGTTCCCAATTGTATTTGGTCTGGAGGCCTTGAAGTCAACAAGAATGATTCCTTCCATATCAACACGAGGGATACCTTGGGAAAATGCTTCTTCCTGCGAGTGGAAATTACTCTCCGAGGAGCTACGTATAGAATCTCATGTAGTGACACAGATCAGTTACCTCCTCCTTTCCGAATTGACAGCTTTTCTAAGGTCCGGGTTGTCTTTCCTCAGCATGGTGTAGCTGAACCCAGGCTCTGGACTGAAGTGAAGCCCATAGCTTCATTGGATTATGCCTGGGACGAACCCACCTTGCCACCTTTTATCACTCTGACTGTTTAAGGGGCAAGGTCCTCCGAGATCAACTGCAACATGAAAGATTTCCAGGATAATCGGCAGCTTTATTATGAGAATTTCATTTATATTGCTGCTACATAAACATTCTCTGGTTTGCAGGGCGGAACAGGCAGGCCTGTGGCTTCCAACAAGGCCATTACCTGTGCGGAGCTGGTCTTGGATGTCTGACCTAAGACACAAAGAGTCATTTTAAAGAAGAAGGAACCAGGAAAGCGTCCTCAGCTATGGAGGATGACAGGAGCAGGAATGCTGGCCCATGAGGGCTCTTCAGTTCCTCACAACCCCAATAAGCCCTCAGCCGCCCGCTCCACCAAGGGGTCTGCCCTCTTAGATATTGCTGGTCTCGCTGCAGTGACGGACAACAGACATGAGCCGCTGGTGCTAAGAAAGCCTGACGGTAGGCGAAGTACAACTCAGTCTTGGAGTTTCCCAGAAGGAAAACTGACGTGTGGGTTACATGGGTTGGTCGTCCAGGCCAAAGGAGGACTTTCTGGTTTGTTTGATGGCGCTGAAGTTGTTCTGGGTCCTGACACTTCCATGGAGCTTTTGGGGCCAGTTCCACCTGAACAACAATTTATTAATCAAAAAATGAGACCTGGTTCTGGAACGTTATCCATCAGAGTCATCCCAGATGGACCAACTAGAGCACTCCAGATTACAGATTTCTGCCAACGGAAAAGTGACCGTTCATATGAAGTGGATGAACTTCCTGTCACCGAACAAGAGCTGCAAAAATTAAAGAATCCAGATACAGAACAGGAATTGGAAATGCTTGTGAGGTTAGAAGGTGGAATAGGGTTGTCCTTAATTAAGTCCCAGAAGAACTGGTCTTTGCAAGTCTTACGGGAATCAATGTGCACTATGCACAGCTGGCAACCAGTCACATGCTTGAACTCAGCATACAGGACGTACAGGTGGACAATCAGCTCATCGGCACCACACAGCCCTTCATGCTCTATGTGACTCCCCTGGGCAATGAGAATGAGGTCATCGAGACTGGACCAGCCGTGCAAGTCAAGGCAGCGAAGTTCCTCAGTAAGAGTGCGCTGACCAACATCTACAAGCATCTGATGATCACAGCTCAGAGATTCACAGTGCAAATTGAGGAGAAACTGCTCCTCAAGCTGCTAAGTTTCTTTGGCTACGATCAAGCAGAATCAGAGGTTGAAAAATATCTTGAAAACCTCCTTGAAAAGACAGTCGAGCAAGGTGGAACATCAGTTCGATACTACTTTGAAAATCTCAAAATCAGCATTCCTCAGATCAAGCTAGTGTGTTCACCCCCAACAAGCTGCCACTGGATCTTAAGGCCCTAAAAAGCACCTTGGGATTTCCTTTGATACGGTTTGAAGACGTTGTGATTAATCTAGATCCATTCACTCGGGTACATCCCTATGAGACCAAGGAGTTCATCATCCATGATATCCTCAAACATTTCCAGGAGGAACTCCTCAGCCAGGCAGCTCGAATCCTGGGATCAGTGGATTTTCTTGGCAATCCTACGGGGCTTTTGAATAAGGTTTCCGAAGGGGTTACTAGACTGATAAAGTATGGAAATTTTGGGGGCCTCATCAGAAATGTTACACACGGAGTATCAAACTCTGCAGCCAAGTCTGCCAGGACTTACCAGAGGGCTTAGGGAAGACGATGGACATTCTGCATCAGTCAGAGCGGGAGTACATCAGGTACCACGCAGCCACAAGTGAGGAACACCTCGTAGCCGGCATCCACGGCCTGGCTCACGGTATCGTTGGTGGATTGACCAGTGTTATAACTTCAACAGTGGAAGGTGTGAAAACAGAAGGGGGTGTCAGCGGTTTCATATCTGGCCTTGGAAAAGGGCTTGTTGGCACTGTAGCCAAGCCAGTGGCAGGCGCCCTGCATTTTGCATCAGAAACAGCCCAGGCGGTGAGAGACACAGCCACACTCAGTGGCCCCAGGACTCAAGCACAAAGGGTTCGGAAGCCGCGGTGCTGCGCAGGGCCCCGGGGGCTGCTTCCCCGATGTTCAGAGAGCCAGGCAGAAGGACAGGAGCAGCTCTTCAAACTCACGGACCACACGGAGGGCGAATTCTTCATCGCCGTGAGAACACTGACAGCTACTGCGTGCTCATCTCCTCCAAAGCGGTTTACTTCCTGAAAAGGGGAGACTACGTGGACCGGGAAGCCATCTTCCTAGATGTCAGATACGATGACCTTTACCACTGCCTTGTCTCCAAAGACCATGGGAAAGTGTACGTGCAGGTGACCAAGAAGGCCGTGAGCGCGAGCAGTGGCGTGTCCATCGCAGGCCCTTCCCACCAGAAGCCGACGGTCCACGTGAAATCTGAGGTCCTCGCTGTCAAGTTGTCACAAGAAATAAACTACGCGAAGAGCCTCTGCTATGAACAGCAGCTGATGTTGAGACTCGGCGAAAACCGGGAGCAGCTGGAGCTGGACTCCTGAAGCCCCTGCGGCCCCGACCGCGGCCAGACCCCGGAGGACAGAGGCCGCCCTCGGGGCTTACGCTAGAGGCGGAGCCAGAGTCGGCTTTAGGGAAGTTGTCAAGGAATGAGGGAAAGTCAATGCTCATGAGGAAAAATACAAATGCAAATCATATTAATTTGTGAGGCAGGGAGTTATTTTAGATTGTGGGAAGTAATTTTTAAAGGTATTGGTTAAATAACATTTAAAAACATGTACTGAGACGAATCTAATTTTTAGATTGCCCTGTATTTTGTTAACACGTATATATGTACAACTGTGTTTTTGTAAACGTATAGGCACATTTCTGAACAGTGCCTGTGCTGTGTGTCAAGGCTTGTTAACTGTAAAGTAATATAAAATTATATTGGATCTTCTATTGCACTAATTCTACATGTCTAATTCAGGACACTGTCTATAGAAAGTCATTCTTAAAAGTTAAAAAAAAAAAAAAGAAATCAACTGACTTTTGTGTATTAACATTATATTCTACAACCTTACTATAACCATATGTTAGTTCCACAAATGGTTTGGTTGATTTTGGGGGATTTTTTACATAACCAATCATGCCATCTGTGAGCAGAGAGTCTTATTTCTGTCTTCCAATTCTGCTTAACTTTTACGTTTGTTTCATGTTTTATTGCATTAGCTAGGACCCTCAGGAGGATGCTGAGTAAGAGAGGTGAGAGCAGGCATTCTTGCCTTGTTTTTCACCTTACCAGGAAAGCATCTAATTTCTCACCAGGGAACGTGATGTTAGCTGTAGGTTTCCTAGAGATGTTCTTTGTCACTTTGAGGAAGCTTCCCTCTAATTTGCTGAGAGTTATTAATGGATGTTAGATTTTGTCAAATGTTCTTCTGCATTTGTTGATATGATCTTGTTTTTTTCTATATCCTGTTAATGTGATGAATTACATAAGCTTATTTTCAAATGTTGAACTAGCCTTGCATAATTAGTATAAGGTCCACTTCATCCTCTTTTTATACATTATTGAATCAAATTTGCTAATACTTTGTCCAGGATTTTTGCATCTATCTTAACGAAAGATAGTTTTCTATGATTTTTCTTTCTTGTAGTGTCTTTGGTTTTGGTCTGTGGTAATAATGACCTCATAGAATAACTTGGGAAACATTCTCTATGCTTCTATTTTTTGGAAGAGATTCTGGAGAACTGTTATAATTTTTCTTTGTCAGTGTTAGAATTTACCAAGGAAACTCTTTTGGGCCTGGTACTTTCTATTTTATCAGGTTATTAATTATTGATTCAATTCCTTTAATAGATATAGGACAACTCAGATTGTCTTTTTCTCCTGGTGTGAATTTTGGTAGATTGTGTGTTTCAAAGAAGTGCTGCATTTTATGTGGGCTATCAAATCTATGAAGTTGTTCATAATATTTTTTAATGTCCATTGAATCTATAGAGGTGGTTCTTCTTTAAATGTTGATATTAATAATTTGTATTTTTTTCTCTCTCACTTTGGATAGAGATTTATCAATTTTATTTATCTTTTCAAAGAATCAGATTTTTATTTTGTCGACTCTTTTCTATTGATTTTCTGTCTTCCATTTTATTGATTCTTATGTTTTTCTTCTGCTTATTTTGAGTTTAATTTGTTCTTCCTTTACTAGTTTCTTAAGGTGAAAAGTTAGATTATTGATTTTAGACCCTCCTTGGGGTACAACATTTGCATTCAATGCTATAATTTTGATAAAAGCATTGTTTTACTGCATTTCACATACTTTTGTGAGATGTCATTGAAAATGAAAAGCTTTGACCACCCTCTGTAACTTACTGCAGTATCTTTTCCATCTCTTTAATTTTTATCTCTATGGGTGTTCAAATTTAAAGTTGTATTTTCATTTTCATTTAGTTTGAAATATTTTAAAACTTCTCTCAAGACTTCTTTGATCCATTTTTTATTTAGAAGTGTAATGTTAAGAATTCATGTATTTTGACATTTTCCAGCTATCTTTCCCAAGTTGATTTCTAGCTTAATTTCACTGTGGCCATAGAGCATAATTTGCATGACTTACATGCTTTTAAACAAGTGCTTTTTAATGGCCTAGATAATGATGTGTCTTTGTGAACATTTCATGGGAGCTTGAGAAGCATGTGTATTCTGCTGTTGTTGGGTGAATTATTCAATACATGTCAATTGGATGCAGTTGATTAATGTCACTGTTGGCTTGAATTATAATATGTCTTTCCTAATTTTTTGCCTGCTTAATCTGCTAATTACTAGTAGAAAGATGTTAAAGTCTCAAAGTACAGTAGTAAATTCATCTATTTTTCCTTGAAGTTCTATTAGTTTTTGCCTAACATATAGTGATGCTCCATTTTTAGGTGCGTAAACACTAAGGATTCTTACTTCTTGGAGAGCTGACTCCAGTTTTATTATGTAATTAGTCTATTTTTGATAATTCTTCTTGTTCTGAAGTGGCACATGTCATTAATAGAGCTACTCCCGTTTTCTTTGGATTACTGTTAGAATATTATTGTCACCAGTGGGCTGTTTCAGGCTCTTGACTTTGCTACACAAAAGCATTTGAGAGCAAGTCCAGAATAAAAGTAAGCAAAAGAGTTTATTGCAAAGCAAAAGCACACTCTGACAGCTGATCAGGGCTGGCTACTCAAAGGTGAGACAGCCCTGTCTGATGCAGGGGGATCACCCTTTATGGGAGATTTACATGATTATTCACGGAGGGGTGGGAAGGGGTGCTGCTGATGGGCATGTTATGGGTGATACCCTGGCTGCACATGTGCTGTGGTTGTACCTGCTAGTATTACCTTGCATGTCTCATTAGCATCTTAAATCTCTACCCAGAGGTGTTTTTCTTTTACTATTTAGTGAATACAGGTCAGCGCAGGGACACTAATCATGGGTTTCTGTGCTTGTGTGAATTTGGGAATTCTACATTCTATTTTTCTACCTCCTTGCTGCAGGATGTCCTAACTGTGACCCCATGATGTGGTTTGTGCTTTGTCGGGTAGTTTGTTCCCTCCATCTATTTAGCAACTTTGTTCTCCTTTAAGGATGGCTATGACCACCCTTTATAACTTACCTCAGTATCTTTTCCATCACCTTAATTTTTATCTCTATGGGTCTTCAACTTTAAAGTGGGTTTCTTGTAGACAGCTGAGTCTTGTTTTTTGATTTACTATGACAGTCTTTGTATTTTAATCAGTGTGTTTTAGACCATTGACAGTTAAGATGATTACTGATATAGCTGAATTAATATGTACCATATTTGTTAATAATTTTTCCCTACTGCCCTTGTTCTTCGCTCTTATTTTTGTGTCATATACTTTTTCTACTTTTTGTGTTTTAATTGAGCAGGAACAATGGTTGAATATATTGGGAGATATGCTCTCATACAAGAGTTTGTGATAAAGGATTAATTTTCTTGATTACTGTAAGGTTTATTGCTGAGGTAAAATGAGGAAACTGAGGCAAGTATAAGAAAATGAGAAGTTAATTTATTCAGCTCTGGGGTGAGGTTCTGTGGTCCAGGAAGGGGCCAAAGAAGTTGTGCCTGGCTGTTTAGGTCATGGGGTTTTATGGGGAGAGAAGGCGATTGATTGGCTATTGGGGAAACAAAGCAAAGGCAATTTTATTGGCTGTCAGGAAGCAGGAAGTACCTGAAACTAGTTGCCATTGGTAGGCGGGCGGGACTTTGGGTAAGTGGGTCTTGATTGGCTGTTGGGGAAACAAAGTGAAGGCAATCTTATTGGCTATTAAGAAGCAGGAAATGCCTGGAGCTAGTGGTCATGGGTAGGCCTGCGGGACCTTAGGTAAGTGGGCCTTCTGGGGTCATCAGAGCAGACTGCTACTGGGCAGGGTCTAATGGGACTTCTTTAAAAAATTTTCTTTCAGGGTTTATCAACAGCGGGCTGGGGGTTAAATGCATCATTTAGTGCTGAATGTGGGCCTGGGTCTGGTATGCGGAGGCGGGTGCGGAGAAGCCGTGTGGCAAGGCCAGATCCAGGTATTGATTGACTTATGACCTATGCAACTTACGACAATTTGACTTTATGACCACAATCACTAGCCACAACTGCTCAGCGTCTGGCAGCGCAAACATTGCCCAGCTGGGCGTACGACAGTGCGGACCAGGTTCTGGCAGCACTACCATCTCTGCGTGCATATAGCCTACTCAACTTAAGACCGAATCATGTTACAACCGGTCTACTCAATGGTGACCCTTAAATACCTTAAGCTCTGTTCAATTTTTTTTTTCTTTTTGGTCCTTAGACTCAAAAATTTTAAATAATCTTTCTTCTTGTTTGTTGCTTCTTTCTTCTGCCTGCTAACGTCTTCTGTTAAAGCTGTCTCATGAATTTTTTAATTCACATTTGTATTTCTCATCTCCAGAATTTCTTGTTGGTCCTTTTAAAATAATTTCTGTCTCTTTGTTGATATTCTCCTTTTGTTCATATATTATTTTCTTCACTTTTTAGTTATTTGTCTATGTTTTTATTTAGTTCCTTGAGCATATTTAAGATAGTTGTTTTTAAAGTCTTTGTCTAGTATTTCAAATGTCGATGTTTGTTCAGGGACAGTTTCTGCAACTGTATTTTCTTCCTTTAATTGGGCCATGCTTTGAACACCTTGTGATTTTGTTGTTGTTGTGGAAAATGGGGCATTTAGAATAAAAAAGACATTTCTTCTCCCAATGTTTGCAGACTAAGCCATTCAATAATTAGAAGGGCATGCTCTGAGACTTGAGATCAGCCTGGTGTCAAGGCTCTTTCATCTTCTGTGATCTTTTATCAGACTCCATTTTCCCTGGGCCTGTGTATGATTTTCTTCATTTTTCTCTTGTGTACATAGCTCTTAAAAAAATGTCTTAATTTCCGTAGGGGTCCTAGCCCTGCTTCTTCTCAGAGTCACACATATTCTGTTGTATTCCTCTATGTGTAATCTGTTGCCCCAGGCGTGTGCAGGTCTGTCATGCATTTCACAGCAGTATTCACAAGCTATGTTTGCTGTCTTCTACTGGTTTTCATAGCCTGAGATCGGAACTGTTCTGATCTTGGCTGTCTGACCTCTGAGTTAGTAAAAACAGAGACTAATTCAATATGGAGCTCCAAGACAAGTTAGAATGTTGCAAATAAGGTCTGGTTTACTCTCTCCAGTTCCAGGGAAGGAGTGGGGAGCTTGGCCATCACTTTGCTGAGACCATTCTGTGCAATTCCAGGGATGAAGTGTGGCAAAGCCAAGTAAAAATGTCACACAATTTTCTACCACTTTGAATGTGGCTCTGTTTTGTTTGGATGTTTGTTTGTTTTCTGTAAACCTTGAGCTGTTTTCCATAGTTTCTAAAAATCAGTTTAACCAATTTTTAGTTGTTTCTTTAATGTTTCGTGAGGGACAAAGTTCTGAAGTTTTCTAGTCTGCCATTTTTCTGACATCACTGAGATTAATTTCATGCCCCAGCATATTTTTTTTTTTTTGGTAAATATTCTGTGTGCATTGAAAAAGAATGTGTATTTGACAGTTGGTATTTGGAATTTTCTATACACATCGACTAAGTTAAGTGTTGCTCAAACCTTTTACATTCTTACCGAATTTTTGTCTACTTGCTGTATCAATTATTGATGTAGGGGTATGAAAATATCTGACTTGGTCAGGTGCGGTGACTTACACCTGTAATCCCAGCACTTTGGGAGGCCGAGGTAGGTGGATCACCTGAGGTCAGGAGTTTGAGACCAGCCTGGCCAGCAGGGTGAAACCCCATCTCTACCAAAAATACAAAAAATAGCCGGGTGTGGTGGCAGGTGCCTGTAAATAGAAGAAAGAGTAAACTATTTGAGTTCAAAGCTCTGGTTTAATTTCTAGCAAGTACAATTACTTCAGTTCATAATTTTAGAAATAAAAGCTTTAGGTTTCTAATCTAAGCCATTACTTTATAAGTCATTCATTCAAGAACATGAATACACAAAACATAAATAAACTTTCACAAATGATGTCATCACTTTTGATTTGATAAGTGTCAGTGTTCTGGGATATGCTGGTATTCTTTGTGGAGGTCCTCAGAACCACGCTCTACCCTTCCAGCCTCTCACCCTTCCTGCCCGAGTGTCACCCTGCTTCCCTCCTGGCTGACTTCCAGTTGGTTTTGGCTAATGAAAGACACCCACAGAAACAGGAGAGTTTCAGAAGTCAGGGCTCAGAAACTTTCTTCCCTATTCACTCCTGTTTTCCAGGCTCTGACAACAGCTTTTTTCACTTTTTTTTTTTTTTTTTTTTCCGAGACAGAGTCTCACTTTGTCACCTGGCTGGCATGCAATGGTGCTATCTCAGCTCACTGCAACATCTGCCCTCCTGGTTCAAGTGATTCTCCTGCCTCAGCCTCCCAAGTAGCTGGGACTACAGGCACGCACCACCACGCCCAGCTAAATTTTGCATTTTTAGTAGAGATGGGGTTTCACCATGTTGACAAGGATGGTCTCAATCTCTTGACCTCGTGATCTGCCCACTTCAGCCTCCCAAAGTGCTTAGATTACAGGCGTGAGCCACCGTACCTGGCCAGCTTTTTTTTACTTCTATGACTACAGCTCCTGCCAGAACTTTCTGTTCCCTGGCTGCTGCTTTCAGGGGATCTGGTAACAACCTTTTCTCACTCTGCCCCTCTGCTGTAGGTGGTAAAGACTTTCTGCTATTGCTTGTCTTTGGGTGCCACAACGTCACTTGGTGGGTCCCTTCACTTTTCTTTACAGTCTGTTCCCTTAAACCATCTGAGTAAGTCACGCCTTCTTTCTGGGTCTTGACTGATACACTAGTGTATTTTAAAAATCTGATTATCACATTTCATTGCTTAGAAAAATATCATAAGAAAAATAATTCTTTGAGAAGTAGCATATTTGTGAAAGTAGATCGATTTAGGAATTAAAGTGCTATTAGATTGGCAGGCAAATGTGGTTACATTTTTGTATTCTCACTCTATTTTCTAGAACTGAAAACTAAGTTCTAGCTTAGATTGGAATGCACATGGTATACTACAAAGAGAGAAGATAAAATTGCAGGGTGAGAGTGTAAAGTACGAGGTAAAGCCATATTGAAACAAAATAAGAACAACTCTGTGTACAAGGTTGTATATGTTTATATATATGAGCCAAGGCCAGGTGTGGTGGCTCACGCCTGTAATCCCAGCACTTTGGGAGGCCAAGGCGGGTGGATCACTTGAGCTCAGGAAGTTCGAGACCAGCCTGGGCAACATGGAAAATCCCTGTCTCTACCAAAAATACAAAAACTTAGCTGGATGTGGTGGCACTCACCTGTTGTCCCAGCTGCTCAGGAGGCTGAGGCACAAGAATTGCTTGAACCTGGGAGGCAGAGGTTGCAGTGAGCCAAGATCATGCCGTGATCTAGGTGACAGGGCAAGACTCTATCTCAGAAAAAAAAAAAAGAGAGAAAGAAAAAGAAAGAAAGAAAGATAAAGAAGAGCCCAAACAAGGATACATAAGGACACATACCAGTCTGTTAGCCTATTATGTATCATTGGTTACCTCAGCGGGTTGGGGTGATGATAGAGGCAATTATTAACATTTTCCTTATACAATTCTTGTAAAAACGTTTATTTCGTAATTCAAAATATTCAAGAACAAATTTCAAAAGAGTCTGTCTTAACAAACATTGACATTCTTATAATTCAGAAGCTAGTCATCAAACACACCTCAGTATCATTTGTTCCAATATAAATATCCTCACTTCCTAAATATGTGCTTATTACAAAGTAGCTCTTATTCTCTTCTTATTCTGGTTGAATTATGCAACCATTATCCAAATGGAAATAAAAAATATAATAATTGTATTTATTATCCATGTTAAGGTTAAATAGAAGGTAAGTAAGAAGTTTCAAAGTTTCAATTGCATTATCATAGAAAGTAGGAAAGAAAGGAAATAAAGCTGCAACGTATAAAACATTTATATCTGTGATATTTAATATTTTTTCTGGGACATCCAGTGTTCTAGTTACATCAACCGCCTCGAATTTATGCCTTCATTTGTCCAGTAAATGTGTAGTGTGTGATGACTGTAACGAATGCTTCTCTAGCAGGCAAAGTAATTTCTAGAACCTCACCACTCTTAGTCTGCAAAGCTCACTGCCAGCATTATCACCACAGCAAGTGTCTATGCTGATTTAAATAAAAATTTAACCATGTAGCAGCAATTATAGCCACATAAAATGCATTTCAAGACTCACATTTCTGTCTAAGGACTTCAAGTACCCTAATCAAAAAACTTAAGTAGAATAAACCTAAATAACTTTTAAGTCAAAAGCAGGGGAATCAAAACAACAATTACAAACTTCCTGTATTAAAAGAAAATGCTGATGCTTATTGGTTTAACCATATAAAATAGTGTGTACATTTAGTAGATACGGCCAATTTAGAACAAATTTTGATTGTAACTGTAAGTGTGTAAAATGTGTATTTTTTGTATTGGGAATCATATTCATAAATATAAATATATTCCTTCAGTGTTTTAGAACCGTGCATTCACCCTCACTACACTAGTGATTTTACAGTTTAATGAAGCCATTTTAAAAAAATTGCTAATGTCTACTGCCGTAGAAGTTTTTGGCTTTTCTCCATTAAGCTATCACTTTGAACATCCAAGTACACATTTATTTTATTTTATTTTTTGAGATGGAGTCTTGCTGTGTCACCAGGCTGCTGTGTAGTGGTGTGATCTCAGCTCACTGCAACCTCCGCCTCCCGGGTTCAAGGAATTCCCCTGCCTCAGCCTCCGGAGTAGCTGGGATTGCAGGTGTGCACCACCACACCCGGCTATTTTTTCATATTTTAGTAGAGACGGGGTTTCACCATGTTGGCCAGGATGGTCTTGATCTCCTGACTTCTTGATCCGCCTGCCTCGGCCTCCCAAAGTGCTGGAATTATAGGTGTGAGCCACCGTGCTCTGCCAAGTTTACATTTTTAAAGAGTCCTTCTGATGCTTGACAAATTGGTACAAAATAATAGACTGACTCTAGGTCCAATTTAGCAAATGATTTCCATTTTCTCTTTCTGTCTCACTCAAGGCAACTGATCTGTCAATCAAAACTTTAGATTTATCTTTTTTTTTCTGTAATGAAAGAGGAACTATTATAGAGTTCTTGTGCAAAAGTAGTTTAAGTGAACCCAATTAATAATTCAAGAATGACTTTGTAAGATTATTCTATTAGAATTACATTTGAATTCATTTTAATGAAGAAAAAGCCTTTCAAATCTATCTTTACAAAGAGAAGATTAATAAGCTATTTCTTCGAGATATTATCCAAAAAACTTAGTAACTTTTTTTTTTAACCTGACGGTGGTGGTAATATGAGTCAGTTTGTCAATCTTTGCCTGTACTGTGAATTTGAGAAGCAGCGCAGAAGAGGAAGAGAAAGACCCCTCCCCTCCCCAGCAAGCACACAGCAGACTCCCAAGAAGTGTAGTGTTAAGCTATTGCTGGACTGAGCTCCTCATCCTACACTTGCAGGGATTGCTTCTTTGGACAGAAACAGAAATAAAATCTAAATTTTAGACTTCCACCAAGGCCAGGACTAGGGTGAAGGGACTAACTAACGCACGAGTCTCTGGCTCAACTGTTAAGTAACGCTAAAGTTGAATGAATGAAATAGTTTAAAAATTGAATGTAGCCGGGCGCGGTGGCTCAAGCCTGTAATCCCAGCACTTTGGGAGGCCGAGGCGGGTGGATCACGAGGTCAAGAGATCGAGACCATCCTGGTCAACATGGTGAAACCCCGTCTCTANCCTTTCAAATCTATCTTTACAAAGAGAAGATTAATAAGCTATTTCTTCGAGATATTATCCAAAAAACTTAGTAACTTTTTTTTTTAACCTGACGGCTGTGGTAATATGAGTGAGTTTGTCAATCTTTGCCTGTACTGTGAATTTGAGAAGCAGCGCAGAAGAGGAAGAGAAATTCCCCTCCCCTCCCCAGCTAGCACACAGCAGACTCCCAAGAAGTGTAGTGTTAGCTAGGACTGAGCTCCTCATCCTACACTTGCAGGGATTGCTCCTTTGGACAGAAACCGGAATAAAATGTAAATTTTAGACTTCTACCAAGGCCAGGACTAGGGTGAAGGGACTAACGCACTAGTCTCTGGCGCAACTGTTAAGTAACGCTAATGTTGAATGAATGAAATAGTTTAAAAATGGAATGTAATACAAAAAAAATCATAATAGACAAAATGTCAAAACTTTAAATAAAGGCTTGCAGTCACACAACCCCGGCTCACTGGCCTCGCCGTGCTCCTGGCCCGGCTTCCCAGCTTGGTTCTCTACAAGTCAGAATTCCTGGCAAAGTCAAAGTGCGCGCGCGTCTGCCCGAGTACACGCTGCAGAGTTATTTCTGCTCCCTCTTCCCTATTTGAACTGAAACAGGACCGGGTTTTCCTGGGTGCCGTCCCTGCGTTCGGTGAACAGCGGAGTGATAAAGCCTGGCGTTCCCCACCTGCAGGCGGAGGCTGACTGCGCGGTCCTTGGCGCGAGTTCGCGCCCCGCGGCCGCCCCGCCCCGCTCCGGGGGGCGGGAGGACCCGAGGGAGCTGCGGGTGTAGCGGGAGGAGAGCGTCAGGTGGAGCTGGGTGCCCGTCCCGCTCGCCTCCCGATTCGCGTGGCCGCCGGCCGCCTCCCGCGCCTGGGGTCTGGGACGCGCCCGAGCCCGCCGCTTCCGAGCCTGGGGCGGCGCCGCGCGGCCACGAGCGCCCTGGGAAGCTGCGGCGCGAGTCCGCGGGGCCGACCTGGGGCCGGGCGCGGCTCGGCGGGAGCGTCTGCAGAGCGGGGAGGAGAGGTTGGGGCTTCTCCCTGACACGCGGGGGCTGCCGGTGCGTGAGGAAGAGAGCGGAGAGACCGGAGAGGGGACACAGCAGCGTCGGAGCCGCGCAGGGGACCCGGAGTGAGGGCAGGAGCGACGCTGAGCGGCCGTCGCCGTCCCCGGGTCTCGGGGCGCCTGGCCGAAGCGAGCATGGCGTCGGTGGCCTGGGCCGTCCTCAGGGTGCTGCTCCTTCTCCCCACTCA
This sequence comes from Cebus imitator, assembly GCF_001604975.1. Taxonomy (NCBI): domain Eukaryota; kingdom Metazoa; phylum Chordata; class Mammalia; order Primates; family Cebidae; genus Cebus; species Cebus imitator. Next base: position 1,460,828 of record NW_016107511.1, on the reverse strand, counting down.
GACTTGGAGCCCCGTAGGAGCAGGAAATCCACGTAAGTACAGCAAATGGTCTAAAACTTGCACTAGCCTATCTGGAAAACTTTGTATTTTTATTATTGGTAATATTTGGAAATGGAATTGCAGAACATGCTCCTGAAAAGAAAGAACCTTAAAAAAAAAAATCTCTTGAATTGCAACCCGAAAAAGACAATTTCGTTTACAACAGACTTTCCTCTTGTGGGGGAGTCTAAGATGTACCATGCATGTTTTGACTTTTTAATCTCTGTATCTGAATATTCATTGAGAAACTGGACGTTTCTGTAAAACCAGAAAAGAACATCTTAATAAGAGATTAGCCTGCAAATGCTGTCATTTATTCCTTTTTAGGATCGTAACATTTTATAGGAATTAAGTCTAAAAGGGGAAAAACTGGCAGACATTACATCATAGTGCATCAACTTACATGTTAGCAGTTTTGCCAACCTTGGCAGCTTCAGAGTTAAGATGCTAATTAACTCCCATGCACTACAGGGACAGAGCGCCCGTAGGCGAAACTAAATTTAAGAGCCCCAGATTAATAACCTGCTCTAACTACTAAGGGAATAACATTTGAACACCCTTGTCAGGGGGCTTCGTTTCTCATACTAGAAAGTTCTTGCTTAAAGACAAAACTCAGCCAGTCATTTAGGTGATCTTGAAAA
>NW_016107511.1:1450895-1459392 GCF_001604975.1 Cebus imitator | reverse complement strand
TGCTGTTCTACCCGCAGGCTCCAGCTTGGGTTCTTCACACACGAGGCACGCACATGGGTTCGTGCACTCACTGCACATCATCATTCAGTTGTGCCTCAGTTAATCCTACACTTGGTGTGCCACTCCCAGAAACAAGCTCTGGCCTCCTGGGTCAGATGTTGTACTATGTTTCCGATTCAACTTTCATCTGCTTTTGTGAGAAGGCTTTGTTAATAAAATGTGGTTATTTACATCAAATCAAAATCCTTGGGTATTGTAATGGAGACTGCTATTTGGCCTGAGTAAATACATAAATGAATTACTTACAGAAAAGCATGCTACAGTAGTCATTCACCAATCAACTGGCAAAATACAACAACAAAATAAGTCACTAGAGGTCACTCTTACAATTTAATAAACAGGGCTTCACAAAGACTTTCCTGGAGAAAAGCAAAGCAATGAAATCTGAGTGAGACCCGGGCACCACCTTTCCCGTGTTTTTGTTGCAGTTGTCATTACTTTTTATTCTCAGGATTAGTTGTATTGATAGTTATTTAGCTTGGAATCCGGTGGAAGGATTCAAAGCCCATAGACATTAAGCTCTTCTCGTTGACAGTGAACATTCTTCTTGGAAGAATGGAGGGCATATTCCAAATGACTTACCACCAGACGGGGCTCTTGCCAGTCACTGGTGACTCTTAGGTTTTCAATACTACTTTGGTGGGGTTTTCCAGTCCTCTTTCGTGGATGAAACTTAGTATCCTCGTATCTAATAAATTTTACTAATTTTAAATTACCTTTAGATCAAGTAATTCTTCCAGATAAAACTATGTAACTATAATTCTGAAACCACCTCAAATACCAAGAAGAAAGTCAATGAGGACATCTGGAAGTTTCCTTCTCATGTAGACACCATGACTTGCTCACCTTACTCACAGCTGGTTTTCCAGAAGCACACTGGCCACCTACCAAGGCAGCCTCTTGATGGCATGAAATGGCTGTTCATGAGAAGAGCTCTCTTGGCCGGGTACAGTGGCTCACGCCTGTATTCCCAACAATTTGGGAGGCCAAGGTGGGTGGATCACCTGAAGTCAGGAGTTTGAGACCAGCCTGGCCAACATGGACAACATGGTGAAACCCTGTCTCTACTAAAAATACAAAAAATTTAGCCGAGCCTGGTAGTAGGCACCTATAATCCTAGCTACTTGGGAGGCTGAGGCAGGAGAATCGCTCAAACCTGGGAGGCGGAGGTTGCGGTGAGCTGAGACCGGCCTATAGCACTCCAGCCTGGCAACAAGCGCGAAACTCCATCTCAAAACAAAAAACCAAAACAGCAGAAACCTCTTAAACATTTGGCATTGTAGGATTATGTGCAGTTTATCTGAATGTTAGTTAATCAGACAAATACCTGGGAAAACTTTATGTTAGGAGGATTCTGTGTGAGGGGAGATATTTTCCTAACTTCGGTGCCTGTAGATTCGCTTTTTGTTTGTTTAGACTACTTTGAATCATCCTGTATCCTCTTCATCTTTTTGAAGATAAAATATCCAGAAAGGACTGCGTTCTTTGCATTTTAAGATGGTTAATGGAAAAGCAATAAACACGTTACCTATTTTTTTCCTCTGAACTTTTCAGTAGCAGTGGGTATAAAATTTTGAGGACAGAACCTCAGAGTCTAGCACTTTCCTTATGTTGTTTTATCTGTTTATCTTTCACTTATTACCAAAGGACAGGAACAAAGACTTGAACACCTCTTTTCATGTTAAAATCATCCTGTGACCCTGCCATTTCTTTCTGGACATGAGACATTGTGGAGTGGGAGAAGGGGTCTGGGGAGAATCTGACTTCCATTGTAGCTTAGATTAATCAATACTTGTACCTCATAATAAGAGTTGGATTTGTCATAATTTATCTGAATTCTTTTGTACTCTTATCAGTTTGTCTCTCTGCCTGAGAGTGAGAGAAAGGTCACTTATTGCTCTCATCCAGTCCCTGAAAACAATAGGAAGAATCAGGAGAATGATTGAACTCTGGGCACTGATTCCAGGGATACATAAACAAATGGCTGGACAGATTTTGCAGAAATTCCTGTAATTGGTAAAATGCTGAGTAATAGCCTTTGATGTAACTTTTCAGTGGGTTAATTTATTCATTACACAGCCTAAAACACTTTTAATTTTAATTGCCTCATTTTTTCCCTTTAAATGGTTGTTTTCTTCAAGTTTGCCAGCCATCCCAGGGAAAGAAGGGTAAGCCTACTATGGAGTGTGTGTGGGTTAGCTAGGAAACTCGTTTATGATGTGACATGTGTCAGGAAAGATATCTCACAGAGTATAGGAATAATTATTTTTGCAGATGTTTCATTTTGGACTTTTTAGTAATACCATTTAAAGAGAGATTCTGCAGTTGAGTAACAAATTCTTAGTTTTGGTGTCAAATGGTACTCTAAATGGAGTTCAGGCTGGGTGCGGTGGCTCACGCCTGTAATCCCAGCACTTTGGGAGGCCAAGACAGGGGGATCACTTGAGGTCAGGGGTTTGAAACCAGCCTGGCCAACATGGTAAAACCCCATCTATACTAAAAATACAAAAAAAAAAATTAGCCGAGTATGGTGGCAGGTGCCTGTAATCCCAGCTATGTAGGAAGCTGAGGCATGAGAATTGCTTGAACCCAACAGGCGGAGGTTGCAGTGAGCTGAGCTTGTGCCACTGCACTCTAGCCTGGGCAACAGAGTGAGACTCTATCTCAAAAAAAAAAAAAAAGAAAGAAAGAAAGAATTTCAGATGCCTTTATTCATTTTCTCCAGACTCTATACAAACAGTATGAAGCATAAGCAGCCCATGGAAATGATAATCAATTCCAAGACATTGATTCGATCATGAAAAAAAAAATCAAATTACTTGCTATTCTTCTTCTTCTTCCGCTCCCCTTCTCTTTTTGAACAATTCAGTCAGAAGTCATTCAGTGGAGCTTAGGCATCTGTGCTGGGTACTGGGGAGGCCCAGGGCCATGGCATAGCACTCAGAAACCAGCATGGTAAGGAAAGCATCCACCTGTAGCAAGGGTGGGGACCTGGAGAGACGGGAGACAGCATTGGTGGTAATCTGACAAGTTGTCAGAGGTTGAGAGGGGTAAGGAATGAGGCATTGCAGATTGACAGAGACAGGAAAACAAGGCAACTAAATACTGTTCTGAATTAAATGCTTATGTTGTAAAGGACATGATTGGGAATTGGTGAAACTTGATCAAGATTTGAGGATTAAATGCTGGAAGTTTATCTTTGCTGACTGTGATGATCATATTATGGTTACGTAGGAGAACTCTTTTTGTAGGAAATGCACATTGAAGTACTCAGGGATAATTGAAATGAAACAGAACAGGATATTATTATCATAGTTCTTCCATGTTTTCTGTAAATTTGCGATTTTTTTCAAAATCAAATTATTACTATAAAAAACCATTCGGGCCCGGAGCAGTGGCTCGTGCCTGTAATCCCAGCACTTTGGGAGACCAAGGCAGGTGGATCACGAGGTCAAGAGATGGAGACCATCCTAGTGAAACCCCATCTCTATTAAAAATACAAAAATTAGCTGGGCATGGTGGCATGCACCTGTAGTCCCCCACTTGGGAGGCTGAGGCAGGAGAATCACTTGAACCTGGAAGGGAGAGGTTGCAATGAGCTCAGATCATGTCACTGCACTCCAGCCTGGGCAACAGAGTGAGACTCCATCTCAAAACATAAAAAATAAAATAAAAAACCATTAAACATTGTGTTTAAGGAAAACATGGACCAATAATAAAACTTAAGTAAATATAGTTAAATCGATGCGTTTTACCTAAGAGATGTAGATGAAAAATAAAGAGCTTGAAAAATATCAAACAATTATTGAGAAATAACAGTTCATTTATTTATGACTCTAAATCAAATTATCTTGGATTTCTGAATGACAAAGATGTAATTGGCCTTGGGATTGTTTCCCATTCTTTTTTGGAAGTTTGTTGCCTAGGACATCTATATCCATCTTGGAAATATTTTTTGAAGCTTGGATATCTGAATGAATCCATCACACAGACTGTTGTCTGGTCTTCTGGAGTGGGCTTCCCCACCTTTGATGAGACTCTTCACTGAAAGGTTGCTTGCCCCTAGGCCTGGTTGCTCCACATTATAAGAGCATTTGTAAATGCTTGGCAGTACATGATCATACAGATGTAAAGTCTTCTCTGTCACTGTAGAAAATATATTCCTTTTCCACTTGACATGTAAAGCATAGAATTGTTTGTTTTAAAAGTCTTTGTCAAGGATTTCATATATCTCCTTGATGTGATGTGATATTATATGAAAGGAAAGTGTGAAATTCATTACTTACTATGATAACCTTAACAGACCTACAGTAAATCTAGTTTTTTTTTTTTTTTAAAGAAAGGAGTATATGCTTAGCTTGGTTAAAATTTTATAATGAAATGACTACTCTGGTAATAAAAATAAAAAAATATTATAAAGTGGGGGCTGAAAGTGATACTGCATATGTTCCAGTTAATGAACATTTTTGTTGTAATAATATGAAGAGTGAATGAAACCTAAAAACATTTGAGATTTAAAAATAGTTTTAACCTTCTAACTATAGGATTGTGTTTTCAGTAGCATACCTACTTAATAAGGCAGCAATGAAAATTATTGCTAAGAATTAAATTATCAAGAAGACATGGTCTAATATGTATTGTCAGGGCTGTGGTTTGAATTACTTTTCATTAAGTATAACCACATTTTTTGGGAGCATAAAAACAGAGGATATTACTTGCTTCTAATTCACAGATGTGTTTATGCCCCATTGGCAATAAAAGCATTTGCAATTGAGGCTTTATGAAAATTTTAGGTTAAAATCAACATATTGAGTTATGCCTTGTAACTCAGTATATGCTTATACTTTGTATGCTTTACAAAGTTTTGAGTATATAATATATGCATATATAATATTATATTTTTCAGGAATATATAACTTGTAGTTCCTTGACTTATTTTGTAACTAAATCCCATGGAAAAAAGTTTATTGATGTCATTGTTTCTCAGGCAAATGTAGAGTTAGAGGAATAATATACATATTGATAATCTTTTAGAAGGCTTGGACTTGGTAGCTCAAATCTTCTGCAGCCTTGAGCTTAAACTTTCTGGCCTGTTCAAGAGATCTCCTCACTGTCCTTTCAATGTAAACTCAATGTTTATGGGACTCCAGACTGAAGTGGAAAGATTTCTTTGGAAATTGACCAAATAATTGAATTAGTCTTTGACTTGATGGAGCGATTTCATCTAAAATATTGCCTATCAATTTTAGGTATCTATTAAATCAGAGCTGCCTCCATGTAGGCAAATGATAATTTGTCTTGGATTTTTAGATATCTTAGCCCTCAGACAAGCTAAGAGAATTTAATTTGAACCTAGTGTTTTAGGGATAAATTGTTGGAGTGCCCAGGAAAACAGTCACATAAGTGTATATTTTTTTTGGCTGGAATGTGGGAGGGGAAGGAGTTGTAAGTAAATTTAAAAAATACCGTCTGAATGTCACATGTTAAATAAAATCACAGGTAGAGCTAAGTGAGTTTTACTTGCTGCCACTGGGAGGAGAGAATATTTGCAGCTTAACATTTATAACAGGAAGGATTTAAAATATAGTATTATGCCTACACTGATACAGTTAAGCACCTTCCACCCCCCCACCCCACGTACACACATACCCTCAAACTATGAAAGAAGGGTGTCTTTCAGACATCCTCTGTTTAACCCAGCTTCTGACTGGTCCCTGGAGTCTAGTCTTTTTGAAGACAGCAGTGAAGATAAGGAATGGGGAAGGGGCTTTGATTCAAAGACCATTAGATATAATAGATTCCTAATTTAATTTTGCAGACAAGTCAATTATTAACACAAATACAAAGAGAAAAGTATTTGAAGTCAAGCCTCTGTTGTGGCAGATGAATTTTTAAGGAGTCTACAAATTGGGTTTCCTATTTTAGATGACTTTTTGAAGAATATATCTCTGTGATAGAAATCTAGTTAAATGCTTGATGATTCTCAACTTTAAGGATTTTTGGTAGAACTTCACGTTTGCTATAATTAAGATATTTATGAATTTATTGTAAGAAGATTGGTAGAAAAAAGTAATGCAACATCAAATGTGAAAATAAATATTTATGTAATATTACATAGCTATTCAAATTTAGGGTTTATGATTCTTGTGCTAATTTGAACTGCTATACAACACCAAGAGAAAAGTCCATAGCTGTGTTAAGAAAGCTCTTATAAGCCTATGAAATTTTATAGCACAAACTGTCGCAGAACCTACAATTTATAAACATTTGTAAAAGTTTGGAAAAGTTTTGAGTTCCTCAATAGAAAATGATGTTACTTACCTTAAGAAAGCAACAAATTTCTCTCTTTTTGTTCTCATCTGTTAACAATTAAAGGAACCTAAATGGTCTTTTAAAATGATAATAAAACTAAGCCAATAAAAATATCAGTAGATTTTGAGATACTGTGAATAACCATATAAAATAATAATTTGCTATTTTTCATGTATAAATATAAGCTGGCCGGGCGCGGTGGCTCACGCCCATAATCCCAGCACTTTGGGAGGCTGAGGCGGGTGGATCACGAGGTCAAGAGATCGAGACCATCCTGGTCAACATGGTGAAACCCAGTCTCTACTAAAAAATATAAAAAAAAATTAGTTGGGCATGGTGGCGCAGCATGTAGTCCCAGCTACTCAGGAGGCTGAGGCAGGAGAATTGCTTGAACCCAGGAGACGGAGGTTGCGGTGAGCCGAGATTGCGCCATTGCACTCTAGCCTGGGTAACAAGAGCAAAACTCCGTCTCAAAAAAAAAAAGCTTAACACACTTATCAATACAACTGAACTATAAGAGATTTATTTCAGCAGTGTTGCTGAAGGGCAAGCAATGCCTGCTGCCCGTAGAAAAATTTGAATTCCCTAAGCTCAGGGCTCCTCGCCTGTAACCCACTGCGTGTGCACACATCCATCTGTGCCCATCCCTGTTCCCCCAAAGGACTTGGAGGCGAGGAAATTGATGCAAATATGCTGATGCTTGTATTGTTTGCTATGCTGTAAGTACTACAGTCCTTTGCTTTGACCCAGGAATCTTCTGCTGCAACTAAGAAACAAACTGACAGGCTCATTTGTTAGCTTGCAAGTAGGGTGAGATCGCACTCTTCATGGTTCTTCACGGTGTACTTGTCTGTGCAATGGTTGTCTTCTTCGTGAATATAATTATAACATGACATAAGACATAGTGAGAAGATCTTACCTATAAATAAGCAAACAACGTTTGCTTATCTGTACGGGTGCTGTGGCTCATGCCTGTAATCCCAGCACTTTGGAAGGCCGAGATGGGTGGATCACGAGGTCAGGAGATCAAGACCATCCTGGCTAACACTGTGAAAACGCATTATCTACTAAAAATACAAAAAATTAGCCACGTGTGGTGGCATGCACCTGTAGTACCAGCTATTTGGGAGGCTGAGACAGGAGAATCCCCTGAACCCAGGAGGAGGAGATTGCAGTGAGCCGAGATTGCACCACTGCACTCCAGTCTGGGCAGCAGAGCAAGATTCTATCTCAAAAAAAAATTAGCTTATGTCATTTCATAAATCATAGTTAACACATTCTAGAGAAGAGATTGAGCAATCTTCCTTTTTTGGATAGCACAGTTGAGTCTACTGTATTTATTTCTTCCTCTCTTTTCCGGGATATGAGGAAGAATTGCTGTGACAAAGCTCATCTCCTGGGTGGCCAGGGTTGATTGTCAGTTTGTTTTGTTTGTTTGTTTTTGGCACGCTAAGCAGATGTCCTCTCCCTCCTTCTTCGTGTCATGTGACATTCATCCCTTTGATTTTCCTATTGCATTTTATTTAGTAATTTAGAATACTGCACCTATTCCATTCTGGAAAGTCCACTGTCCTAATCGAGTTTTCTGAGAAAGCTGAGGCTGTGATGGGCATTTGTGTAGGCAGGTAGTCTCTTGGAAAGTGATCTCATAAAAGAGGAAAGAATGGAATAGAGAAGAAAAATCCAACAAAAGGGGACATCATTGAGCTGATCACTTCTGTGAGCAACTGGGGCATGAACTCCCTGAGAAGCTCTTGGGAAGCCAGTAGAATGTGTTTCACAGCTGTGCCTCTGACAGATAGCAGGGGAATGCATTTATCCCAAGTCCAGCCCAGTGATGTGCTGTCCTGCTCTTGGTGCGTGCTAACTCCAGCTCTACGGAGAGGAATATGAATGAATGGGTTGCAACTGGGTTTCTGTAGGCATTGCAGGTCGAGACATCTAAGAGGCCAAGAGACAAAGAGAGAGCTCGAACACTTAGAACTTCTTAGGAACGGCCGGGCGCGATGGCTCAAGCCTGTAATCCCAGCACTTTGGGAGGCCGAGGCGGGTGGATCACGAGGTCAAGAGATCGAGACCATCCTGGTCAACACGGTGAAACCCTGTCTCTACTAAAACTACAAAA
>NW_016107511.1:1374428-1450717 GCF_001604975.1 Cebus imitator | reverse complement strand
AACTTCTTAGGAACAACTTCCTAAGAACACTTAGGAAGGTGCTGCCACATGACACTGAGGAGCCCGTTAGCCCAGCACTGGCCAGAGTAAAAGCAGAGCCAAGAGGTACGAGGCAGGGCAGAGGAGGTGACCTGCCACAGTGTAGCTGATAACCACAGGGCACTTGTCTACAGAGTGAGTCCATGCATTTATTCAGTTTTAACAAGTTTGTATTAAGAAAGCAAGTTTTGCCTTCATGCTGCATTTTGCTGTTACATTTTTCAGTATTAAATTTAAACTCCTAAGAAAAGCACACCAGTATCTTCAGTTTTTCTCCTCAGCTTTGCTGAGTAACTAGGTCCCTTCCCCATTCGTCCTGCCCACACGGTACCGTCTTCCCTCAGCCAGGCGTGTAACTTTTTTTCTATCCCCATGTCTTTGCATATATATATATTTTTTTTCTGAAAAATCCACAATACATTTTCCCTGATTTCTCTCGGGATACTACAAACCAAACTGTAAAATGGCATGATGCCACACTTCCTCACTTTCATCACTCTGTTAATGGAAAATCCATAATAGGTACATTTATGGGCCTCTTTTATTACACTGGGCTTACTGGATTGTGGTAGCTTTTGAATGTATCACTTTCACGTGGCTGTGGTGTAATTGAGAGGTATTTTGTATCAGCAGCACCTAGCACCATGCCCAGAATAGAGCAGTAGTCAATATCTATAGAATGTGAATAAATGGGTGGCGTGCTCAGATTGATGGAAACATAGGGACTGATGAGACTGAAGTAATGGATCAGCAGAGTTATAGCATTCAGGGTGGTATTATAAAAATAAATCTGAAAAGCCCACTTTGACCTAAAATCTCCTTTACTTTTATAGTTGGCATTTTTACCTCAAATACAAGTATTTATCACCCACAACTACCATTTACCATTTAATTAGACTCCAACTGCATTCCAACCTGTCAAAGTGATATGGATTCAGATTCTCTTTCTTGACTACCACTCCCCAAATTTCCTTCATAGCATCTGTATTAGAGAAATGGAATCAATAGGATATACATAGGAGATTTAATATAAAGAACTGGCTCAGGTGGTTATGGAGCCTGGTAAATCTAATCTACAGGATGAGCTGGCAGGCTGGAGATTCAAGGAGAGTCGATGTTCTGTTTGAAGGCCGACAGGCAGGAAGAGCTGCTGCAGCAGATGAATTCTAGAGAATTCTCTCTTATTTGGTGGTGGTACGGGGTCAGTGTTTTGTTCTATCCAGGCCTTCAGCTGATTGGATGAGGCCCACCCACATATGGAGGGCAGTGTGTTTTACTCAACCAATTAAATTGTTAATCTCCTCCCAAAACACCCTTGCAGAAACATCCAGAATCATGTTTGACCAAATATCTGGGACCCCCGGCCTAGTCAAATTGACACATAAAATTACCCATCACATTATCTGTACTTTTGATTGATCAAATTGCCTTTATGAGGAGACAGCTAATAAACAAGTCAGCAAACCGGCCGAATACCAGTGATAACGCTGAGCTTTTCAGCACATTGGTTGGACATTTCCTCTCCTGGGATTGCCTCATGTCTCAGACCTCCACAGCACCTCACAGGTCACTTTCATTCTTTTGGTGCTTCCACCCAGAACTTCTCTCATTATTCTGTGAAATACGTGTTGAGACTAGAAGACAAGCTCATTTAGAAATATGTGTTGAGGCTGGAGGACAAACTCATTTAGAATTGGTAAAGAAAATTTAGCATTGTAGCCTGCAATTCCTCCTTGTCTTCATTTGTTTTGTATTTTACCATCTGAAGAGTTCCCTTTTCACATGGTGGGAACCAAAGAAAAGTTGTCTTTCTATTTTCTTATCCTTATGAGCTTTGTCCAAAGAGTGCAGATTCATCTGGTTTTTCTTACCAGCATACAGAAAACCTCTTTGATTGCATTTAGCAATTTTTGTAAGTCTTAATTTGTTCTGGGCTTTAGCTCACTTTGCTTTATATTGCCTCCTTTTAAGTTGTGTTAATGTTCCTTTTCATTCTAAATATCCTTTCTTTGGTTACTTTTCCCATTTCTCTCTCTTTTTTGGTGTAAATGTTTTTCTGGGTTTCATTTGGGTAGCTTTTCACATTTGATGAAGGATATTTTCCTCAGTCATAACAATAGCATCTCTTTGTATATTGGTGCCTCAGGGGTCTACGAGGTAGTATTATGTAACGTTTCCCATTGTGTTCTCAAATACTGTTATCCTTTTAAGTTAAAAAATTGAAGTTGAAGTTGCCTCTAAAGTCACACACGTAGCTTGAAATAATAGAGTTGAAATTCAGACATAAAACCTATTGTCATGGGATAATGCCTACTGTTTTTCTAAAGTTTTGAAATTATCTGTTTGAGGTCTCAAATAAACATTTGTCTATTGACAGGGTGCCTTCCTTGGGCACAATAAATTCTAAGATGCTCTGGTTATTATTTTCTCAAGGATTCCGACACTGCCCCTTACTAACCACATTAGAGCCAAGTACAGAGCAGTGAACAAAGTCTGCTACTTTGCAGGTTTATGACTTCGGGCTGAAAAAAATCTAGCTGATGTCAGTGGTCTTGCTGGGGTCTCTCTTCAGAATGCAATTGGAGTGCATCTTTTAACTCTTGCTTCAGTATGACTGACGTTCTCTTTCTTCTGCTCCCAGATGCTCCATAGCCTGCTCTGGCCTGTGAGGTCACGAGGTCCCTTTAAGAGAATATAAGTTTAACACAGTCTTCTTTCCACTCCTCTCTAACATGTCTTGGGAAGAAGCCATATCCTGCTCATACCTTATATTCTCATTCAGACCCTAATCCTGTCAACTCTCGGAGGTGCATAGAAAGAATTTTTATTTTATTTTTGTGATTACATAGTAAGTGTATGTATTTACAGAGTGTATGAGATGTTTTGATACAGGGATGCAATGTGAAATAAGCACATCATGAAGAATGGAGTATCCGTCCCCTCAAGCACTTATCCTTTGAGTTGCAAACAATCCAGTTACACTCTTTAAATTATTTACGAATGTACAATTAAGTAATTATTGACTGTAGTCACCCTGTTGTGCTAACAAATACTAGGTCTTATTCATTTTTTCTATTTTTTTGTACCCATCAAAAAATCATTTATTGCCCTTTATTAACAGTTCATCTTCATTTATCACATATATTCCCATAGCTATGGATACTTTCATAAAAACAATTATTAGTTATAACATCTCCACATGATTTTCTTTTTAAATTATATGCACCTGTGTTGTTGTATTTTTTCTGTGTTGTGTCTGATGTCTTTCTGTGGGACTTAATTTTGTTGTTTGGTTTTCTCTTTCTACTTTGCAGTAAATCTCAGAATAAATAGATTCATCTTATTCTCATATCATATACTTTAGCCAAAAATCTTTAGTTTAAAAGTAGGTATTCAGTTTAGCACAGAAGTATAATTTAACTACATAGCAAGAAATTTAGAAATAAAAAAGAGGAAAGAGAACAAGATCATCCATCCAGCTTCCTCAAGGAAAAGGAGCTGATCTATGTTGAATCCCTTCTGTGTTTCAGGAGCTGTGTTTATTGGATTTACACCCGTTATCTCATCTGAATTCAGCAGGTCTCTTTGTGTATTATCTTCTCATATGCAGGTTTTCCCATCCCATCTCCTGCATCTCTCCACGTGTCTAAATAGTCCTTGTATTTATTGTTGTAATGACTATAGACTAGATTATAAAATTAAGATGCTTAAATGTATGTAAACATTCCTCTAGCTCATCATTTGTGTTGTGTATTTTATAGTTCTCATAGAATAAAGCCCTTGGTCCCTGTTTGTTAAAATTGGTATGCCATTGTTGTCACTTAATATTTGTAGTGCTGTAAGCCATTTGAAAGCACCAGTGTCAGGAGGTATTCAGTGTTCCTATGCTAGGTTTTCTTCAACAAGTCAAAATGTCTTCTGGAAGGAGAGACAAAATGTAACACCTATCTCCTACCTACCTCTGTTCCTACCCGGTAACTTATAGAGTTTAAACCTATTTCTATGTGTCTTCTTCCAAGCCTCACCTGTTCCCACAGGTAGACTGTAGGAATTGTCTGTCATGCTCTGGGAGCCAGACACTCATCAGCTGGTCATGCCAGTCTCTGCCTCACTCCAGAATCATCAGTCAGCAAGCAAGGATCCTCTCTAGGGAATGAGATTCTCCTGTACCCTCTCATCCCCATCTGCCACTGCATGTGGCTGCTGTGTGGCCCCCCCATGAGTGAGGTGCTGCTCCTTCTCCAGAGGTGTAATTTATTTTACCTGAGACCTCAGTATTTCAGAAAAGTAAGCCTTACTGGGGCCTTCACACGTGTGAGAAGGCTTCAGGGCAGAGACAAAACTTGAATTGAGCTCCAAAGATAATAAATGATAACTTGGAGACAGAAGGGGCTGCAGTGTCATCGGATGGGTGGTCAAGGAGCATTGGTGCATGCATCCCACATCCAGGAAACAGTGAGAAGACCACTCTGATTAAAGGAGGAAGCGCATCTGAGAAATGTGTGGGGATTCGACTGTAGCGCAGAGACTGACAGGAAACAGATGATGGAGGGAATTGAATGCCAGGACCTGAAATTTGAATTTCAGAACAGGTGCAATGGGAATCCATCAGAACTGGTTGTTATGGCTGTTTGTGCACTTAGCAATAGTTTAAAACCATTTCTGCTATGGTGATATGTAAGGCGTGTGTGTGCGCTTCTGGGGAGGTCAGTAAGTAAACATTAGCTGTAAGGATTAGACCTACAGTGAGATGATGATAATGATAATGGAAAAGCTACCATATACACCCAAAAAGTACATAATCCTTGGCAATTTATTGGCTGTGGAGGGAAGACAAGGGTGGGGGCTCAGGACAGTGTGCTTACTGAGTGTTTTTCAGTTGCAGGTGACCAAAATCTCAAATCAAATAGGCTTAAACAATAAAAGGAATCAGAGTGACCACTTGATTCAAGCCAGGCTGAATTTAGGCAATCAGATTCTTTCATCAGCAGTTTGTCTCTTTCGTTCTTGCAGCTTTATTTTCATCTACAACTGGCCTCATTCTTGGGCAGCTCGGTCTATGCCGTAGCTTCAGGCATACTGTTTACCAGCTTAGAAGCATGACTGTTTTCCTTTACTTCTGTTCTTAGCAATGTTCAGTTCTACAGATACTAGGCCTTTATTTGTGTATTCTATTTGGAAGGATAAGCTTCACAAAAGCAGAGTCTTTTTCTGTTGTTTATGGCGATATCCCCAGAACACAGGGGAACCCCTGGCACAATATAGATTTTCAACAAATATTTGTTGAATGAATGGATGGGTATTTTTCCCAAGAGTTCAAGCCAGAAGTCCCAGGTTCTTCTCTCACTGATTCAGCATGGGCTGCCTGACCATCCTCGAACCAGTCCTTTCCGATGGGACATGCATACTGTTCAGTTGCAGGGCCTGAGTCATGTCCCCATGCTGGCCCCAGGTGGTAGGGTGAGCCCCCGTCAGACCCCATGGAGTGAGATGTAGGGAAGGCAGTGACTGAAGAGCATCAAATGGAGATCAAGACCACATAAAACAGAAGTTTTTATATAGAAAACAGTAGAGTTTACACTGACCATCACTGCTTATGTTCACTGTGAGCAAAGCGTACTTTTTCTGAAGAATTTTTTAGATAGCAATTCATAGATCAATACAGATTCATAACAAGATAAACTTTCAGTACCTTCTAAATAAAAGCTTTATTTGACCTCTCACTAAGATAATGTGGAGATACATTAAGAACTTCAGATGATAAAATGGGAAGGATGGAATAACACCATATCCAGAACATCCAGACATGGCCTGAAGAAGATATGGGTACCCCATTCCCTGTTTATGATTTGATTTTCTGAGGCCATCCTTCATACTGATTCAATGCGTGGAACTAGAGAAAAGCATGCTGTGGAGTTTGTGAATTTTACCTAATTGAGACAGTCTGAGAAAGGAAAGGAATCTTATTTATTTATTTATTTTAGAAAGAAGAGGTTTTCTGTGCATCTGTGATAACACGGTAACCATCTGTTGAACTCTTTAATAGTAGGCTTTGTGTTTTTCTGTAATTTGAAGCTGATTAAGGCACCGCTCCCTCATATTAGCAGTTCTGGGGCCCCTTCCACTCTTCTTCCATCCTTAGGTTCTACTGACACAGGGATTAGCTTCTTTCACAGTGAAGAGTAAGAGCAGCCACCAAATATGAGCCTGGCAGAGTGGCTTAGCATCTTGAAGCCCTTCTCAGAAGGAATTGCGTATCTGTGCAGTTCAAAGTGGATGTTAATCCTATTTTCAGTGGAACTTTCCTGCATTTCCCCT
Organism: Cebus imitator; assembly: GCF_001604975.1. Taxonomy (NCBI): domain Eukaryota; kingdom Metazoa; phylum Chordata; class Mammalia; order Primates; family Cebidae; genus Cebus; species Cebus imitator. The sequence goes on along the minus strand of NW_016107511.1, from coordinate 1,444,360 downwards.
AAGATATCAAATATGCAATTCCATATAAATGGTGTGTTAGTTTCCTAAGCACCTGTGAGAAATGACCACAAACTGGCTGACTTAAAACAACAGAATTTATTCTGTCATAGTCTGGAGACCAGAAGTACCGCATCTATATCCTTAGTCCAAAGTCAAGATGGACCACACTCCCTATGAAGGCTCTAGTGGGAATTCCATTCTTCATTTCTTCTGCTTCCTGTGGTTGCCCGCATGCCTCACCTTGTGGCTGCCTCATTCCGGCCTCTGCCTCCATCATCACACCCTCTTTTGTGTGGGACTCTGTTCCTCCTCGCCTGTATCTCTCTTATAAGGACAGTTCTGATGGCATTTAAGACCCATCCAGATAATTCAAGATGAATTTCTCATCTCAAGGTCTTTGATCACGTTTGGAGAGCCTTACCCTCTAAAGTAACCTTCACAGGGTCCAGGGACTGGGGCATACACGTATCCTTGGGAGCTACAATCAGCCTGTCCTAACAAATGGTAAGATTCATCTCTGATAAAGGCATTGAATCAGAAGTGCAGTGTGGTTTGGTCTTTTAATAAAATCCTTTAAGTAATACTGTAATGAATTCAGAGCTTTATCTGGAGATGCCAGAAGGTATCCTCATTTAAATGTAAAGATTCTCAGTTGTTGCCTCTCCTTTCGGCTTTTCATTTCCTCTGCAGATAGGGCCAAAATCTGTCCATGTATCATCTATGTATTTTTTTTTTCATTTTTTATCATCAGATCCCAAAGCAATGAATTGCTGTTTGAAAATGCATGGTTTATGTTTATCTTTTTCAGAAGCACTTTTATACACGTCTTTCCCCCAGTAGTGTTTGCTCTTTCAGAGGCTGGTTTTGTTCCTAAGCAATTATGATGCTTCCCTATGTTTGGGAATAAACAGCAGCATCTAAATGTTTTGCTCTTCTGTTTATTTCCTATAACAGATATTTACACTTCTCCCTCCCATGTTAGTTTGTGGACTTCTTGAACCTAGAACTGTGTCTCTCATTATGCCCCATAATGCTTTGCACATGGTAGTTGCTCAACACACTTTTATTAAATAAGCGCAAGAATTAATATACTCAAATGAAATGCTGTTTTAAAAAGTATAGCATCTCTGCCTAAGGAAGGTAAGGGCAATTCCTCAAATTTATTTTTAAATCATTTTTTATATTCATGTGGTAAAAATTGTCTTAAACTAGCAAGATCTATGAGTGCAGTGTTGATTTGTATACAGGAAGCCCATAGGCTAATTTTAATCTTCTGCTGTCTTTCATGAACATAATACTAAGAAATGTTTTTTGACCCAAGCCCTTCAGAGAGGCATGCTGCCTATGATAGGCCACACTCACTACAGAGGCTCTAAGGGGAATTCCATTCTTCATTTCTTCTGGCTTCCTGTGATTCCCTGCTGGGAATCACAAAGCATACTGGGAACAGTTGTCAAGGAGAGGTGGGAAGCTGAGAGTGATGGTGGACAAATCAAGACCATAGAGTGGGGAGGGAGAACCCTAGGCAGAACTAATCACTGAGACCAAATCAATAAGCCTAGGGAAGTGCAGTGAGCCCAAGACCCTCTGGTCTAGCGTACATCTTCAAGGTTGTCACTTGGGTTAGCTGCTTGGAGGGTGGCAGGTAGGATCTCCTATGGGTTTATCTCTACTTCTCTCTAAACCATTGTTGAGCCTTCAGCTAATTCACCACCCTGTACTGTGTTTATTCTCTGCATTTTACAAATGCTTCTTTTCTTCAAACCTGCCAGTTTTAGTATGAATCCAGCTGTTACCCAGTGTAGCACATGTGATTTTTAAGGAAGTCCACCATTTTTGAACAAATACAAAATAACCCTGAATAAAACATTTTTTATCATTTTCAACCATGATCTTCTAGGAGAACAATAATATAAAATATACCTATTTAGCAATGAATCTCTGCCTTTAGATGGTGAGAATAAATATGAAATAATAAATGTTTGTAATCGGACATTAAGACCCTGGAACCCACTATAGTGAACCAAGCACAAGGAAATATAGTAAATCTTAACCAGATTTCCAAATAAGCTGGGAAGAGGGAGATCCAACCCGTGTAACACTTGTGGGATGACCACTGTATTTTCCCCTCTGAATCTCTGTAGTGTACAATTCTTTCTAGGAAGAAAGTGTTCACATAATTCAAAATGATAGGGAAAAAACAATAAGTAAACTTAGGTACCAGATAGGTTCTTTATTTTATAAAATTTATTGCCTTTATAAAGGGCAAGATTTATTCAAGTCTGTGCCAGAAATTTTCTTTGTTACAAGGTGCCTCTTTGGCACACGCATGCTATTGACTCTTGAATTTTCCAAAGGCAAAATTGAAAATTTCAATGATTTTGTTTCCAGCTGTCTTTACAGATTTATTTTGAGACCTTAATCCTATTGGAAATCATCTGAAACTGGTGAAACACACAATTGGAAAATTAATTAGAGAGACATCAAGGGAAAGAATAACAGTATTATCTATTACAGTATTATCTATTACACCTATTTGCAACATTCTCTTGAGATCTGGTTATTATTTTTATTAGAGACATGAATCTGTGATATCTCTAAGCCCCTTGTGTTTGAACTTTAATAAAATGTACTATGATAATTTAGGAAGATTGTTTAATTAAATTTATTGGTTAATAATTCTCTTTTACATATTTAGTAAATATTAAGTTGAAGTTTATTGAGCACATGCTGTCTTTCAGATTCTGCACTAGGTATAGAGTACACAAAGTTGGGAAAGACTTTTATTGTGCCTCCAAGAGCTCATGATTCCACAGAGAGAGTTAGACATGTCAGCCGGGAATCCCAAGGACACGTGAAATGCCCAGTGCAGTTTTACGTATTGCATGTTACTGCAGGACAGAGGCATCATGAGAACAGCTATCATGCTTTCATGATGTAGGAATAGATTTATCCAAAAAAAGTGAATGCTTCTTTAGATGTCCCTGGATTTGTTTTATTCTTTCCCAGAAAAACCAAGAGAAAATAACATCAGGCAGATGGGCTTAGGAGGCACTATTCCCTCATAGAGGGCCTTCCTTCTTGGATCCTGCTGTGACCACTCAGAGCCATGTGGGACTTGTCTGTAGATCTAGTAGAGCCTTAGTTGCCTTCTTGTATCTTAGTTTCTTCACAGTTTTAAAATGCCATTTTAGAAAATTTAATTAAACTTCTTAGCCAGTTGGATTAGCATTTATCTATTTTTCTTAGCCCACATGTAGCATGTTTGCTGAAGTCTGAGAATCCTGACTGCACAGTGTTATCCAAAGAGCATGTGTGCTGGGGAAACCAAGAAAGCCTCTCTTGTGACGTAAACATTGAGAGGTACATTTAAGGAAACCGCAGAGAAAACAAACCTTTCTTAACAGCTCTACACATTTGATTGGCGTCTTGCTATGTGAAAATATTGGGTGCTCTTCATGCTAAAGGTGTTAAATGCAATTTTCTTTGCTAGATTATGCTGCTCTTCATTTGTAAAAAATCACAAGTCCCAGTGTCTGATTCACCTATGTAAATTTAACATTGTCACTTTTAGGAAATATATAGAAAAATGTTCCTGTATCAAATAGTTTGAATGTTTTACCAAGCAACGAAACACTCTTCTCCCTATTGTAGAATAGATGCTTCACAATGAGTTACTGAGTTTTTCTTTTGTCATGTTTTAAAGATGTGACTCTGTCTTAATGACAGCACATGCTTTTAGAAAAGCAGATGTAATTCTAGTATTCCTTTATGAAATGATACTCACTCAGGCAACTTATGTGCACTTAATCTTTCTGTTGCTCCACTATCATGTACTCAACCAAACAAATCAGGGAGAGACCTTGGACAACCTCTTATATCTATCTCACTGCACATAGTTGACACTTTTGTTAAGTCATAGCAATCTAATTCTCTTTGCCTTCTTTCTGTGACTTAACAAGTGGCTCACAAAGAAAAACAGTGTATACAAAATATGCAGTTCAGAATCATCTCATTATGTATTTAAGGCTTAGCATCCCTGTTTCACAGAAATATCCTAATGTGTGACAGAAAATTTATGTCTAACATTATTAGATCAATAACCATGCTAGAAGAGGTACTCTTTTTATGAGAAAATATGTGGCATGCTTGAAAGTACAGTGATTACAGCATTGGACTGCAGGACACAGAGGTTACCTTTGGGTTGCTTCTGTTACACATGATTACACACAGGAAAAGAGCTACCCAAGGTGGGAATGGTCCCAGGGGCTCCTCACGTTTGAGGAGTGGGGAACACCCAGAGCAGGAGGGGCCTGAGGGTCCTCATGGTCTGATGACAAATAAGGTGATCTAGGTCAAACACTACTTAACCCCCAGCAATTCTTTTAGACCAGAGCTCAAACAATAGAGAGTCACCCTGAGATGAGGGTGACATGCAGGGGTCCATGGAAAGACAGGGCAAGTCCCTGCAATGCTCGAGATACCAGGCAAAAAGGAGGAACCTCCATCTCCTGCAGCCAAGTATCCGCCAGTGATTCCCTCTGCAGAGGGATTTTTCCAGTTCAGTCACTACAGGTGTTGCCTTTCATGGGTCCTGGCTTCACACAGATAACTCTGACCTGAACACCTGGTGTTCCTCACCTGTCTCATCCCCCACAGGATCTTGCAGGAGCACCATAAGAATTTCTAGCCATTATCAAGGTTTGGGCACGGAACTCACACTACCTCTGTGTGTGTGTATCTAAAGAATCTAAGCATCAAATTGAGTTTAAAGTCGCGTTGGATGGGTGGTGCTCCTGGACAACTTGCAGAATTGAGAAGATGTGGGACATTGGGGAACTTTGAGGGCCAGTGTATCAGTTTTATGTCTTCAGTATGTTGGAGGTTACATGTTACATGACTGCATGCATTTGTCAAAACGAATAGAGTTGTACACTTAAAAAAATTAAATAAATTCTCTGGAACTCTACTCTGTATAAATTATACTGCAATGTAAATTTTAAAAATTAAAAGAATTTTAAAAGTGATGATGGCCATATATCCTAGAATATATTCATATATAATTTTGGACTGTTATTTCTCTCAAGCTGTAATCTGCGTGTTCACTGTATCAAAGTATTTTTCCCAGCAGGTGACTGTGATGCCCCGCTGGCCTCTGCCTTGCCTAGGTCATCCTTCAGCAGCTCCTCAGAGCTGTCCAGCAGCCATGGCCCTGGGTTTTCGAGGCTTAATCGAAGAGATGGTGAGTCTGCCTTTTTCCTTGTATTGCTCCTTGGTAACTCTCATTGAATTTTCATTTAACAAAATAATTATAATTGATTTATACTTTGCAGAAGGAAATAAAATTCTGAATAAGCATATTTGTTCGTATCTGAAACGCCAAGAATGTATTTGACAGGAATAAATTGATGACTTTGGCTCCCTCGTCCTGCTGGGTCTCCCTTGGTACAATTTGTGTGTGCCTTGAATGGGTCACATCTAACTTGACAGTGTTTGAACTCTTTGTATACCCCTTGCAATATCTGAGTATTACTTATTGGATGCCTTAGATTCTGCCATGTCCTTGTTTTTAGCCTTGGATTCTTTTTTTTTTTTTCTGCCACAGTATACAGTTTGTTGTCCTAGATTATTTAATTATCCCTATTTGGATGAGAAAATTGGCAAAGTAAAGAAGCATTTAAAAAATTTTTATTATGTTTTAACTACAGCTCTTAGTTTATTTCTTATTATGGCTGACTCGATTCTCTCTTTAGCATCCACTGTAGAGAAATAAGCATATAATGGTTTATTCATGCTCCACTGTGACTATTCCATTTATATTTGTAAACATATCTCATGAGGAGTGTGTTTCTTTTACGTATGCTTAAGCAGAAGTGTAGAAAATTGAATGTTGTCTTGCTGTGTGAATTAGAGGGAACTTTAAACACCAAATACATCCTGATAAGGAATCATCCTGGCATTTTCTGAACACAAACTCAGGTGGAACTTCTTTGAATGAATTCTCAGAGGAAATTAAATTTACACTGTTAACAAAATATATTTGTAGGCATATATTAAAAAGATTCAGAAGTGTACACTGTATTTTATGTAATTATGCTTTCCTATTTTCTTATTGCCCTGGTTCTTTTTTTTTTTTTTTTAACTCCCTGTTGTATTTCTTGGTGTTCTCTGTATTTGAGCATATTTAATACATTGCACAATGGACCAAATAAATATGTTCTGACATTGTTATAGGCAGTATAGTTATCAAAGATGAGCAACTTAACATTTTTCTTTTCATTTTTCTTAGTTAAGTCTGTTATTTCATTTGTTGCAGAGATTTGGGCTCTGTTTTGTTACTTTAGATTCTATTTCTGCAGAACCTAAGGGGATTGTCATTATCATTGAAACAGTGATTAAGCCTGGACACAGGGGATAAAGGAAAACAAGGGTAATCTCAAGCCATAGCTCTTCTTGATGTCAAATCATATTTTGTACTAAAGTACATGACTATGAGGGCTCTTTATCATAGGGATCATTTTATTTTTAGTTCATGTTCCTGTAACTCATCGTGCAAAAAAAGCATGATATCAATCTTAATAAAATTTATTTTCATGTTAATGAAGTTAGAAAAACAGGCCTATTTTATTACTTTAGTTAGCTACCTAGTTTATTACAAACTCATTGTTGTTGCTTTTTTTAATTGGTTTTGACTTTTTTCTTCTCCCACGTGGTAGCCTGCAATATTCATCAAAGGAGTTCCAAACTGGGGGTGATTTATTGAAGGCTGTAGATTATCTCTAGTGTTTTAATATCCTTTATTAGATTCAGATGGTCTATGGAAGAATGACTGAACAAATGTTCTGATCATAAATAATTAAACTAACAAATAAGTGACCCCTTGACTCAGACATTAAAGCCTTTCTCCAGTGGAGTGTAAAGATCTTGGAGCTAAAAATTAGCAGGCAGAAAACAAGTAGTTTTCCAGTTGTGCAGCCCAGTGCTTTGTACCCACGTGATAGGAAGACGCCATGGAAACAGCTGTGATAGTTACTCAAGCCTTAGCCTGAGGGGTGAGAGGGGAAGAAGGTAGCTATGGCATCAGGGAAGAAGGTAGCCATGCCATCCTGTCTGGCCCAGGGTAAGGGATCAAAATGGACTTTTTGGAGGTATCTTTCTTCATGCCTCTTGGATACCACAAGTAAACTAGTTCTTCCGTGTCAATAAATGATGAACCCATGGGCCAAAACAAGTTAATGAACTTTTACAAGCAACTTAATTAATTCCCTTTAATGGGGGAAGACTCAAGTTTTCCACCAAAGGTTTCATAAGTTATGATGCATAATCCAGAATTACTTTCAACTTGTAAAAATACATTACCACGAATATTGGATAGATTGGATTATAATTAATTAAATATGTTTGGCTTTCTACATATTCATAGTTAGAATTTCAGTGTAGCCTCTAACATGGTGTTGGCTAATTTCAGGATGAATTGACCTGTTGTAAAGTTAAGAAGCTAAGGGTCAGTGTTTGCATTTCTACACCTTTCACATTGCATCACTTTAAGCTAGAAGAACTCCGTGGCATGTTATATGTAAAAATAAGACTGAAAAAAGCTGACAAAGACTTAGGGCGAAAAATAAGATTTTGATTAGAATTGAAGAAAACATTTTAATAATAATATCAAAGAAATTCAGAGATGCGGACGCCGCGCGGGGCGGGGATTGGTCCGCGCTCCTCTCTTTTCTCAAGGTTCGCGGCGGCCGGCGATTCCCGGGACACCTGCTGGCTTCGCCCGTCCCGCGGCGCCGGGCTTCCCTGCTGCGCTCCCGGTTCTCTGGGCGGGAAGAAGGGCTGAGCCGTCCAGTCGCCAACGGAACCCCGAGTGGCGCCGCTGAGCCGTCGCAGGGCGAGATGAGCGCGGATGCGGCGGCCGGGGCGCCCCTGCTCCGGCTCTGCTGCCTGGAGAAGGGTGCGAGCGGCTAGGGCTTCCACCTGCACGGCGAGAAGGGCAAGGTGGGCCTGTACCTCGCTGGTGGAGCCCGGCTCGGCGGCCGAGAAGGCGGGGCTGCTGGCCGGGACCGGCTGGTGGAGGTGAACGGCGAGACCCACCCGCGGGTGGTGAACGCATCCGCGCCGCGCTAACGCCGTGCGCCTGCTGGAGGTCGACCCCGAGACGGACGAGCAGCTGCAGAAGCTCGGCGTCCAGGTCCGCGGGGAGCTGCTGCGCACCCAGGAAGCGCCGGGGCAGGGCGAGCCGCCGGCCGCCGCCGAGGCGCAGGGGGCTGGCAGTGAAAATGAGCCCAGCGAGGGCGACACGAGCCGCCCGGAGCAGCTCAAGCTTCGGCCTCGGCTCTGTACCGTGAGGAAGGGCCCCAATGGCTATAGCTTCAGCCTGCACAGCGACAAGTCCAAGCCAGGCCAGTTCATCTGGTCAGTGGACCCACACTCCCCAGCTGAAGCTTCAGGGCTCCGGGCGCAGGACGGCATTGTGGTGGTGAACTGGGTCCGCATGGAGGGGAAGCAGCATGGGGACGTGGGGTCCGCCATCAGGGCTGGCGGGGATGAGACCAAGCTGCTGGTGGTGGACAGGGAGACGGACGAGTTCTTCAAGAAATGCAAAGCGACTCCATCTCAGGAGCACCTGAATGGTCCCCTGCCTGAGCCCTTCACCAATGGGGAGATACAGAAGAACAGTCGTGAAGCCCTGGCAGAGGCAGCCACAGAGAGCCCCAGACCAGCCCTGGTGACGGCCTCCAGTTACACCAGCAAGGAGCTGAATTCCCAAGACAGCCCCCCAAAACAGGATTCCACAGTGCCCTAGTCTACCTCCTCCTCTGACCCCATCCTGGATTTCAACATCTCCCTGGCCATGGCCAAAGAGAGGGCCCACTGGAAGCACAGCAGCAAACGTGCCCCGCAGATAGACTGGAGCAAGAAAAACGAACTCTTCAGCAACCTCTGAGCGCCCGCTGCCAGCCACCCAGTGACTGGCAGGACCGAGCCAGCCTTCCACCCCACCTTTTTCCTTCTCCGCAGTTACTCCCCTGAATCGACATACAAATCAGCACCCACATCCCCTTTCTTGACAAATGATTTTTCTAGAGAACTATGTTCTTCCCTTACCTTAGGGAAGGTGAGTGTGTTCCTGTCCTCCCCCAATCAGAAAGAAGACTCTGCCTCTCTCCTCCTCACTGAGTGCCTCACCCTACCAGGTGTCCCTTTGCCACCCAGCCTGGGACACCACTGGGACCTACACCAAGCCAGGATCATGGGACCAGGTGAAAGGGCACCTTCCCTTCCACCCCCATGTGATAACTGGGTTCAGGGCTGATCAAAGAACTCTGACTGCAGCAACTGCAGCTCGAAGTGGACAGGGCATCCATTATCCTGAGAGCGGTGGCTGACATATCTTGTTTTCATTTGATTTTTGTTGTTTAAAGAGTGCAGTATTTTTGCAGAGTCTAGAGGAAAAAAAAAATTCAGCGATGCCGTTGAAACCATTTAATTATTTTAACACGTTTGTTATTCCTTTTTCTGTAACTTGGGACACTAATTGAAAATTTCAGAAAATTAACATGTAGTTTAAAATATTTAAAATATAAGAATTGAAATGATATATTAGCACTTAGTAAATTCTTAACATTTTGAAATAAATAATGAATGATCTATATTAGGAAATAAAATCTTTATATGATATATACACACAAATGTAGAACTTGGTTTTCTCCATGATCAGTAATTGGCTTTCAGAGGCAAGTTAATTATGCAATGATTGTCATTGGTTTATCATACTTTTCAATAAATTAACCAACGCTTTGTTTAGTTGACAAATACAGACGCAGGTGAATTCATTTTACCTTTTTCCTTAGGCCTGTCTTCTCATGGGCTTATAGCTATGTCTGTGTCAAATGAATTTGTGAAAATCTAATCTCTTATTTTAAACAATTTCAACAATTAATAAACACTGACAAGTTATTATTCCATGACCGTTTGAGATGAAAAACCAGCCATTTTGGGCATCCTTGACATGCTGGCTAAAGACACACATTTGTTTGTGCATTTGCTGCCCTGTGTCTCCTCTGCATATATTATATGAGCAGTTTCAGTTTAAAGTTTATTTTTCTGTAATTCAAATTCCTTGCTTCTTATGCTGGTTGTCATACGAATATGCCTTTCTAAGATTAGGATAAAACACTCTTCTTGGTGTTTTCTTTCAGTCCTGTCTTGAATCATTTTTAATCAAAATGCTAGGCCGAGGTCAACTGATTGTAATTTGTGTATAAGGAAAAAATGGAAGGTGACCTGAAGAATTTTCTCTCCTTCCTTTTACCCAAGAGTATTTATTCTTATTTTGAAATGAGAAATTCCTTCAGAATTTCCCAAGATCAAAGAGGTATATCTCACTGACAGCTAAGACCCTGCTGTCTTCATCTCTAAGTTGGCTAGTCTTGTCCAAAAGAGGCGTTTTCTGTGTTGGAATTGCCTTTAGTTTTAAAAAAACAATTATGCGCAAAGTGCTTCTTCCATCTTATTCAAATTCCAAAGTTAGAAGAAAAGGCATCTGAAGTTTCCAAGTAGAACTATAACAGACCTAGTGTTTTTAATATCCCCATAAATAAGCATTCTGGCATAAGGGAGTGTTTGCCAGTTGCTCATTGAATGGTGTCTTGGCCACTTGCAGACCAACACAGGATGAGTGTAAGGTAAACTCTCTGGTCTAAAGAGAGAACGCATAAGGCTCTGCAGCTGTAAACATGTCTACTGAGTCAAGCTAGACTTCCTTAGTGCATTGTGCCACTTAGTTATTTTTAGGATTTCCCTCCCTACTTATAAATTTTCCACCTCAGGCTAAAGGAATGCAGGGTATTAAGGAGAATTAGTAAGACAGAAGGGGCAAGAATTTGGAAATGCAAAACCTAGAAAAGATGGAGATGATTTACCAGAGTCATGGAGGAATTAGTAGCATATTAATGTCAACATCATTATGGCCCACACACACCTATCATTCTCTGTAGCACTGATGCCCAAGGTCCATCTCAGATCACACTTGTTTCACCAGACATTTGGGCCACCCAGGGGCTATATCTCGTAGAGAGCATAATATTAAAAGAATGGAAAACAATGATAAGTTATGACAATGTGTGAAAAACATGAAAAAGATTTTATATTCTCTCGTGATACATATAATTCAAGATGCTACTGCAACAAATTAAAAAATATATATATGCTTGTTTCCAAGGATAACCCATGTGTTTTCATGGTCTAATGAAGTTAGACAGCATTGCTATTTGTGGCTTGACACCTCTACAATTGCTCCTTGTTAAGGTAGCAAAATGAATATACAACAATAACTAACCATGCGTTAGACCCAAGGAGGGTTCTAGAAGTTTTTCAGGGGACCTTCAACTAAGGAAGCAAGCTGTCTTATTTGGCGATCCATAAGCAGCAAAGGTAAACATTGCTTTAGACATTTCTGCTGAAATGGCATAAAACACACGGATTGCATACTGCTTTGGGGGTTTTAAATACTTGGAAGCAATGCAATGAACACAAATATTACTGTGAAGAATATTTCAGCAAATGGGAAGCTTACAAAATGGATAAAACTGAAGAAGTGTCTCATGTTTATAGTTCTCACCTGAAGAGATTCAGCTATATGGGTGGACCTCATCAACATTTGAAACTTTCTTTCCAAGAGGTTTTTCCTGTAGAATTTTAGGACTTTCTAGGAAGATGCATGACAGATGCATGCATTGTTGCTGGTTTGGGTCACCGTGAAACTGCCCTAATGAGGCCATTATGCTGCCTCCTTGTGATATTTGCTTGTGAGTTGATGACAATGTTGTAGAGAAAACAGACACTGAAGCTGTTGAAAAATTTTACAGGTTGACATCAATTATCACCTAGAACTCTTCTCTCAGTTTTCTGAGTGAATGAGAATTGTGTTTAAAAAGACACTTTCTGCCTCGTTTCTTCTCCAGTTATTTTGAAAAAGCTCAGGTACTGATTTCTTAGGAAAGACGAATACAGGGAAACTAGAGGCAGGAATTTGTGCTGCACACAACCTAGCCATGACTCTGGGTGCGCCAGCCCTTTGGATCTGGCCAGGTAAGCATTTGCCCAGGTATCGGGCTGCCTATGTGGCTCCACAGAACAAAGATGGGGAAGCAGAGACATCAGCTTCTCTTGTAGCACAGCACACAGCCTTCTAGGAGTGGAGACATGCTTTTTAAAATTACTAGCACAAGTACTTACCTCAACTCAACAGAAAAAATAGCAATCTATACCTGGTTGTCCTGAACATGTTTCATTAATTTACTTGTATTCAGTAAATATAAAACCATAGTTGGTGATTTTTCAGTAAGTACAGAATACATATTTGGTGGCTTTTTTTTCCCCATGCAAAGTGTATAAATATTGTAGGACCAAACACTCAGTTATTTTTCTGATTGAATAAACCTACAGAGGATAGATTCCAGTGTCAGTAAGACAAATAATTTCTGCTTCTCTGAGGGAGTAAGTTTGCTACATGCACACACACACACACACACACACACACACACACAGAAAAAATGGTCAAAAGTTGCTTTTATAAAATCCAAGATTTGTTACATTAGCACCTTACTCCATGAAGACTATAATATATGAATACAAAATAATATGTATGAATGTTTGATTATTTGCAGAAAAATATCTTGTAGTCATCACTCCCTCCTTTCTCCAAATTCTGTGTATTGTCCCTGAAACAGTTCAGGCTTATGATCCTTCTGCGTCATTTCCATGGTGCTCCTCCTTAATCCAGTCTCTTCATGTCTCACTTGGATTATTTTGAAAGTCCCGTGATTGATCTTCAACTTTTGAAGCTTTCCCGAATTAAGTAAATGCTGAGCAAAGTCCTCAATTAATCTTCTTTAAAGTGCTATTCTGTTCTTGTCACATGCTCAATTGATGAATCTCAGACAGTAACCCTCTGCATAGAGCAGTTATCAAATTCACAAGCCACCTAATGCCCCTCGCCGTAAGTAAGAAGGTGGTGTATTTAATTTTGGAGTAAAGGAAATATATATGTCACAAAATCAAAATGTAAGATCAATTACAATTCAGCTAATAATTAAGAGGATATAAGGTGTCTCAGTGAAGGTATTTTTATGTTTTTGAAGTGTATTTTTTTATGTTTGAACTTAGCGGTTGTTAATAAATATCGGAAAGTTCCTGCTTTATGGAAATGAATCAGTGATTCTAAGTGGTTCTTTGAGGTATAGAAACAAAGATAATAACAAAAATACAAATTTCACAGTCTAGAATAGAAAACATTACTAGCAGTCACAACTCAAATATGAATATAAAAAGTGTCTTTATTAACCTGGGGTAAAACCTCTCTGGGTGGGGCTTTTACCCAGGCAACTAAACAGGTGGTGCAGGATGAATGTTTGAAAAGTGGAACTTTCTTGGACCCACTCATCCCATTTTCCACTGCCTGCTGTGCACTTGCAGCAGACTAGAGCATGATTTCGTCTGTGTTTTCAAACAAAACGGGGAATCCAATATTTTCTGGAATAACCATAGAATAATGTTTTCCAGTGTGAACTTGGTGAATTTTATGAATGAAAGAGAAGCAGATATTGGATCCACAGAGCCATCTTTGAAGGTAGCACATCTAATATCAAAAACTTTTGTGTGGGGCCAGGTGTGGTGGCTCACGCCTGTAATCCTGGCACTTTGGGAGGCTGAGGCGGGTGGATCACTTTGAGCCCAAGAGTTCGAGACCAGCCTGGGCAGCATCGAAATCTGTCTCTATTTACAAAGAGAGAAAGAGAGAAAGAAAGAAAAGTTTCATGCCTCTGTTACGGCCTAGGAATGTGTAAAGTCCATCACAAAGTTAATATTTTGCTTGGAGGGGCAAGTAGAATGAGCTTTTGGAAAAATTCTTTTAACAATTCTTTGATCTGGTAATTCCTGAAAATCTTTGAGGTTGATGAAAATACTTTTTCATGTTAGGATGAATCATTCTGTGAGTCCTGGTGCAAGTCAGGCAGAAACATATGACAGAAGGTTTTTTACTAAGGGCTGGAGGAATATGAGGTTTGAAATAGAAATAAAAACTTTCTTCACGACACTGATAATTCCTATGGAGACCGTTTCTGTGTGGGGTGATGTGTACAGTTAACACAAATGACCCTGGATTCCAAGCTTACAGAAATTTTTCTCCAGTGCCTCAGACTTCAGTCTTCACTCCTAACTCCGATTGTCTTGAATCTCCTGTGTAGAGAAAAGGAGATCATCATTGCAGATACTGTGAACCAAGGCATCAGTCTTCACTTCCCAAGTCCAAAAGGATCGCTTGGGTCTGAGGTAGAAAACTTTTGAAAGAGAATTGAGCAGGTTAAAGGTGTTTTAATTTTTCTATCCCACAGACTGGGTACCCTCAGCAGGACTGCACATTAGGATGCATAGGGAGGTGGGGACTGCCCTGAAGCTCTGCTCTCAAGCGGAGCTCTCCAGGTGGCTTATGGCAGCCTTCACTGAAGCTCAGGGATCTGAGTGTGCACTCTCAAGTGTGTAGTGGAAAGGAGGCCACCAGTCTCCAAGAACAGCCTGCACAGTGTCCTGATGGTGATGTGGCACATGGAGTGACAGGACTGGACACCCTGCAGAAGCTCTGATGGCCCGTGAGGACAGCCCCAGTTATCCAAGGACACCTTGAGGTACCAAAGGCAGGTGAGCAAGGCCATGTTCCTGCCTGAGGTCTAGCAGAGGGAGGAGAAAGGAGCATCAAAAAGTTGTGGAGAGCACTGTCCCAGCCTGGAATGGGAGGACCTGGCTCCATCAGCCGCAGGGTGCCATCCCAGAGGACAGTGTGGTGCTGACTGCTGCCTGGGGCCTGAACGTACTTCCCTCCCAGCTTTACCAAGGCAACTAGCAAAGCCAGAAGAGCCCAGAGTTAACTTTGGTGATGAAGAGAAAGTAAAAGAACCCCTGAAGGAATTTTCAAGGGGCTGTGACCAATGCAGAGATGAACTGACAGGCTTATTCCTTAACTGGACAGAGACACGTGATGTGACTACTTTCAGTCTCTGTGTTAGCCAGAATTCAAGCTCCTAGTAGAAAGCTTTCTGAGTTATGAAAAAATGAAGTTACACTTTCCCTCATGAGTTTGTGATTTAAAAATTTATACCTGCAGAATGTTTCTGATGGATTAGCTCAAGTGGCTTTTGTGAGGGTTACTGTCAATATCTTCTGTAGCCTCAAAAATGTGGTGTTGTTGAGGTTAGCTTAAATTTTTCTTAAAAAGCCTGAAACATGATACAGAATGCTTGCAGCAAAAGAATTTTACATTTTCCCCACACTTGTACTTACTAGAGCCAAGTACATCAAAGATGTGGATTAAAACCCGTGATACAGGAAACTCTGACACTTGTGATAACATGGATGAACCTGGAGGACATTATGTTAAGTGAAATAAACCAGGGACAGAGAGACAAATACTGTATAGTCTCACTTACATGTGGAACCTAAAGAAAGTGGACTCACAGAAGTAGAGAGTAGAACGGTGGTTATCAGAGGCTGGAGGAGAGGGTGGATAGGGAATGGGGAGATGTTGTCAATAGGTACATAGTTTTGGGTAGATAGGAAGAATAATTTCTGGTGTTCTTTTGCAGAGCATAGTGAATATAGTTAATAATAAGTGTTGTCTGTTTCAAAATATATGAGGGGATTTTATTCTTACCATTAAAAATGATATATGTTTGAGGTGACTGATACACTAATTAATCTGATTTGATCATTTTACAGTTTATGCATGTATCCAAACATCACATTGCACCCTATAAAAATATACTATTATTATTCATCAATTAAAAATAAAATTTAAACTTGGGAGTTAGCAAACTTTTTCTGTAAAGAGACAGATGGAAAATGATTTTGGTTTTGTGGACCATGTAAGATATCTGTTATATTTCTTTTTCTTCTTTTTTCTTTCTCTGTCTTCCCTTCCTCCTTCCTTTTCTCCTTCCTTCCTTTTTTTTTCTTTTCCCCCTTTCTCTCTCTCTTTTATTTTTCTTTTTGAAACACAGTCTTGCTATGTTGCCCAGGTTTGGAGTGCAGTGGCAAGTTCACAGCTCAGTGTAGCCTCAGCCTCCCTGTACTCAGGTGATCCTCCCACCTCAGCCACCGGAGTAGCTGGGACTATAGTCACATGCCATAATGCCCAGCGAAGTTTTGTAGTTTTTGTAGAGACGGAGTCTCATTAGGTTGCTTAGGCTGGTCTTGAATTCCTGGGCTCAAGCAATCCACCCATCTCGGTGTCCCAAAATGTCAGTATTACAGGCCTGCGCTGCCATGCCCAGCCACCACCCCCCCACTTTTTTTTCTAAACACAACATTTTACGTACGTAAAACCATTCTTAGTTCTCTGGCTGTATAAAAGCAGGTTGTAATCTAGATTTGGGCTGCCAGCCCTAGTTTGCTGAGCCCTGCACACTAAATATGTCTAGCACTTTCTTTTAAAACACTCTCATAGCATTTATCACATGCCAATGTGTACTAGGTGTTTGTATACTTTTCTTACACTTGGTGCAATTCTAACTTCCGTGAAGGAAGGGTGCTATCTTATCCTTAGTGCTTAGGAATAAGCTTGGAATCATCGAGGCTCTACTTTTCTTTACTACCTGTGTGACTTTGGACAAATTCCTTTTATCTCCCTGAGTTTTTGTTTCCTCAGTTATAAAATGGGATTAGTAAAGTACCTATCATGAAATAGTATTTTTTTCACAAAAATAGTTGTGAAGATTAAAAGAATTAAAACACATAAAATAGTTAGGTTATGTTACACCAATATTCAGAGCAGGTGTATCTACAAGAACCAAAAGAGAAACAACCCAAATGTCCATTGATGGATAAATGGAGAAACCTAATGTCGTGTAGGAAGAAAATTCTGGCCCGTACTGTAACACAGATGAACTTTCAAGACATTACACTACGTGCAATAAGCCAGACACAAAAGGACAAATATTACATTATTCCATGTATATGAGGTACCTAGAGTAGTAAAATTCATAGAGACAAGAAATAGAGTAGTGGTTGCCAGGGGCTGGTAATGGGGTTATTGTTCAGTGGGTTCAGAGTTTTTGTTTGGGAAGATGAAAAAGCTCTAGGGATAGATGGTAGTGATGCTTGCACAACACGAATGTACTTAATGCTACTGAATTTTACGTATAAAAACGGTTCAAATGGTAAATTTCATGTGATGTGTATTACCATAATTAAAAAATTAGTAGATGATCTGATCCAAAGTAGCTAAAATCTACTGAGTTCTGTTGAAGTAGAAATTATAATTAGTAGTGCTTTTTTTGAGACGGCGTCTTGCCCTGTTGCCCAGGCTGGAGTGCAGTGGCATGATCTCTGCTCACTGCAACCTTTGCCTCCTGGGTTCAAGTGATTTTCCTGTCTCCGCCTCCCAAGTAGCTGGGATTACAGGTGTTTGCCTCCATGGCTGGTTATTTTTTTGTATCTTTAGTAGAGACGGGGTTTCACGATGTTGGTCAGGCTGGTCTCGAATTCCTGACCTTGTGATCTGCCCACCTCAGCCTCCCAAAGTGCTGGGATCACAGGTGTGAGTCACCATGCCCAACAATTAGTAGTATTAACAGTAGGAATAAAAGTGGCAGTGAAGCATATTGTTTCACAACATCTAGTTCAGAGCCTTGAAAAAGCAAACATTAAATAATATGAGATGGTATTAAATGTAAGCTTCTATAGTAGAATAATTCAGAATAAAACATGAAATAATGCCAAGTAATGTTAGTTGTTAACCAAAGAAATGTCAAAACTCTGAAAGAGCTTTTTGAATTAGGTTATGGTAGCCCACAGTTTGGCGGGGAGGGAGGCGTCAGTGATGTTTAAGTAGTGTACATGGTCTGAATCCCCTATGGTTCCATTTAAATTGGCCACCACATTGCCAGTTGTATGCCACTGACAACTTAAAAACAAACTCTACGGGGGCGGGGGAGCTGCACTACCACCCTCCACTCCCGGGGCCCAAACCGGAATTGGAGCTGAATGGCTTGGGCCTGGGCCTGGCTCAGGGGCCACGCACCGGGGCCAGGTCAGATGTGGGCAAGAAGCACAAGTCAGACAAACACCTCTACAAGGAGTATGTAGAGAAACCCTTTAAGTTGGTCTTCAAAGTAGGCTGAAACAAAGTCACTGAACTCCCCTTGGGCAGCTTGGGGCACGACTCCAGCCTCTTCGAAGACTAAAACGATCATGACAAACACAAGGACAGAAAGCAGAAAAAGAGAAAGATAGGAGAGAAGCAGTTTCCAGGGGAAGAAAAGGGGAGAAAACGCAGAAGAGTTATGGAGGATAAAAAGAAGCGAGATTGAGACCGTGTAGAGAATGAGGCAGGAAAAGACCTCAGGTGTCACGCCCCTGTGAGATTAGACTTGTCCCCAAGAAGCTCTTACAAGCTCTTTAGCCAAACAAGAAATAGAACAGACACCCCTTCAAGAAGCTTCGGATCAGCTGATGAGACAATTGCAGAGAAAAGATCCAAGTGCTTTCTTTTCATTTCCTGTGGCTGATTTTATTGCTCTTGGCTACTCCATGATCATTAAACACCCAGTGGATTTTAGTACCATGCAAGAAAAGATCAAGAACAATGACCACCAGTCCATAGAAGAACTAACGGGTAACTTCAAACGAATGTGTGCTAATGCCATGATTTACAGCAAACCAGAGACCATTTATTATAAAGCTGCAAAGAAGCTGTTTGCACTCAGGGATGAAAATTCTTAGCCAGGAAAGAATTCAGAGCCTGAAGCAGAGCACAGACTTCATGGCTGACTTGCAGAAAACTCGAAAGCAGATAGACCAGACACCTTGCAGGGTGGGAAGGACAGAGGCTGCTGGCCGAGAGAGAGAGAGAGAGAGAGAGAGAGAGAGAGAGAGAGAGAGGAATCTGAAGTTGGCCAAGCACTCTTGAAGCCAAGTCTTCAAGAATCCCAGCAAAGAAAATAAAAAGAAAGACAATGGTATACTTGAAAATAAGAGCAATAACTTAGAGCAGGAGCAGCTTGACCACATTGTGAAGGAATCTGGAGGAAAGCTGATCAGGCGGGCTGTGAATAGTCAGTGCGAAGTTGAAAGAAGAAAACCAGATGGAACGATGACATTGAGACTTCTCCATCCTGTGGATCCCATTGTAGGAGAGCCAGGCTACTGCCCTGTGAGACTGGGAATGACAACTGGGAGACTTCAGTCCATAGTGGATACTTTGCAGGGTTCAAAGAGGATAAAAGGAGCAAAGTCACTCCAGTGTTATATTTGAATTATGTGCCCTACAGTTCTTAATGCACCACATTATGACCCCACTTTTGCAAATATCAGCTAGGATGATTCTGATTTAATCTATTCAACCTACGGGGAAGACTCTGATCTTCCAAGTGATTTCAGCATCCATGAATTTTTGGCCACATGCCAAGATTCTCCATATGTTATGGCAGATAGTTAGTTTACTGAATGTTTTAACAAAAGGAGGGCATTCCAGGACCCTACAAGAATGGGAGATGTCATTCCCTGAAGATGAAGGCCATGCTAGGACACTTGACACAGCGAAAGAAATGGAAATTACAGGAAAAGAGCCAGAAGGGCATTTGGACTCCAATACTCAAGACAGGCTCATAGCAGTGAAAGCAGTACCATACTTTGGCTTACCAGTTGAAGTTTTTGACTCTGAAGAAGCTGAAGTATTCCAGTAGAAACCTGATGAGACCACCAGATTGCCCAGGGAGCTCCAGGAAGCCCAAAATGAACGTATGAGCACCTCAAACGTTGAGACTATGTTGAGACCCTCTCTCAACATGATCTGTCACTTGGGTCCCTCATACAGAGAAATGCATCTCACTGAACAAATGACCAATTATCTTAAAGAATTTGCAAGGAAGTCACTTCAGGTGATATTGTAAGCACCTATAGAGTTCGAAAAGCAATAGGGAGTTCCATTCCTTCCCCCATCATGGAAAACAACTTTGTGGATTTGATAGAAGATATTCAGGAACCTAAAAAGATGGATGTTGCTGAGTGTGGTCCTAGTGGGAGTTGAGGCCACCTAGTATTTGGTTATATATTATGTACATACTTTTTCATTCTTTTTTTTTACCCACTGCCCCCCGCTTACCCCAGATGGAGTTTCGCTCTTGTTTCCTAGGCTAGAGTGCAAGATCTCAGCTCACTGCAACCTCTGCCTCTGGGATTCAGATGATTCTCCTGCCTCAGCCTCCCAAGTAGCTGGGATTACAGGCATGCACCACCACGCCTGACTAATTTTTGCATTTTTAGTAGAGACAGGGTTTCACCATATTGGTCAGGCTCGTCTCAAACTCCTGTCCTCAGGTGATCCACCCACCTTGTCCTCCCAAAGTGCTGGGATTACAGGTGTGAGCCATTGTGCCTGGCCCATACATTTTCATTCTTAATTTAGAAATGCTTTTCAGAAGATACTAAATATTTGTAAGTTGTGTTTTTAGTTAAACTTAGGAACAGTGAAAAAAAAAAGACTCGACAGAGAAACCTCTAAGACTAAGATTAATGCATTTCTAATTCTCTGTCATAACTATTCAGTTTTAAAAAACATAAAAATAGGATCAAAAATCTTATTATGAAATGTCTGTACCAGTTTTACCTTGTGTATTAGAAATGCAATATGGCTTTTGGTGCATTTTAATTAATTTCATAAGGAGTCCCAATCAGCTGATGAGTGGTTTTAGAATTATTCCTGTAATTGTCAACCTAGAGAGCTCTTCACTATTTTATTCGTACTTCACTGAAAATTAAAGTTCACTTTTGTGCCTCATTTTATACATAATGTGTTGTAAAACATCACCATTTGGGATTATTCCTTCCAATAGGATATATATGTGTATTTTCTATTTATAACTAGCTGACACAGGACCATTCTCATAATCCCATTTGACTTTTGTATTAGTAGATATAATAATCTCCCTTTTGTTCAGATTGAAAAAGTGTAAAATGAGGATGATGATGATGATTGTGACTGCACTGATAATTCTTTGTATGCCATTATTTTAGCTTTAAACATTTTTAAGTGTTATCTAGTGCAAAAGCTGCTTAAATCATATACCCCAGTCTCCATGATATGATTATGATATATTGCATGCCTGTATCAAAATCTATCATGTATCCCACAAATATATATGCCCACTATATATCCACAAAAATTAAAAATTAAAAAGGAAATAAACCAAAAAAAGGTCAGATTTTTTTATATCATAGAGTTAACTTTTTTTTTCAAAAATTTTAAGTTTCATTATATTTAGAAAACAGCTTTATGGGGTTTAGAGAACATGGTTTTTCTTCCATGTACCTTCCTATTTATTTTTTATGATGCTCAAAGTTGCTAAGTTTCCAGATGTTTTAGTAAGAATTAGCAATGCCCTGTGTACCATCTCGTCACCACCTCTTTCCTGTTACAGAAAAGAAATAAGAAGATATTCTGTAGTCAATTTAGATTGCTTGCCAAAATAGTTTTAAACTGATTTGTAATTTTTCCTAAACCAGAATGAGGAATGTTATGGTTTAAAGTATTAATATATATGACATTGTCACACTGTGTTTCAGACACTTAAGAAATGTAGAGAGATTATTGTAAAATATATTTTAGAAAAAGATGTTATAAGAAGACGAGGACAGAAGTCTGTGAAGTGTTGTGAGGAAGGCCTAGGGAAGCAGGAGGAGTGGGGAGATCAGAGGATGACCTGGAGCCAAAGAAGAAGGGCCCGGCTCCCAGGGTCTCCACAGCACTGCTGGCCTTTCACCCACAGTTTTTCTCAACCTTCCTTCCAGATCCCTCAAGGAAGTAAATGGATTTTGTAAAGAGCGAGTAATTATAACACAACAAAAATCAAAAGTCATGATTCTGGAAAACGTTATCTGTCAAAAATGGAGAAATAGTTGAAATATTTTCATGTTTCCTCTGTAAATTTCTAATTATGTATGTATCCTCTTCCACTCAATATCCAAACAACTCTCTTACTTCTTTATGCAAAGAAACATGAAAGAATGAAAAGGTTAATTACAGGTGTATGTTTAATTCTGTGTATATAAGTTTGCAAATGGATAGATGTTAATGTGTTCAATAAGTGTACATAAATACACAAAATACACACATTTGTATATGTGTGTATATGTATATATATGTGTGTATGTACTATGTGCCAAATATATACTATATATGTATATATATAGAGAGTGTGTATTTAATAGTCAAATCAAAATTTCAAGAACTTTATATTTTACATAATCGCACCAATTTTCCTGAAGCTGAATAAAGATAGATATATAGTCAGTATGTGTAGGTGTGGAATATATATATATATACACACACACACACATACATATGTATGGTTAGTGTGTGGGTGTGGAATATATATATATATATGGTTAGTGTGTGCGTATGTGTATATATATATACATGCATCTATGTCAGTATATACATATATGGTCAGTGTGTGTGTGTATATACACACACATATATATGTCAGTAATATATGTACATATATGCCAGTATATGCTGACTGTATATAACTATATACTGACTATATAGTTATACAGCCAGTATATACTGACTGTATAGTCATAGTCATATATAATAGTCACATCAGTATATAAATACATATATATGTGTATACTGACTTATACAGGTATAGTCAGCTAGTGTGTGTATATTCAGCTGCGGGAAAATTGTTGCCATTATATAAAATGCGGAGTTGTTGAAATTTGGATTTGACTATTAAACCTGACTTTGTTGTCATTAAGTTTACATCGATATTTCCTAGAATTGCACATTGCTAAATTTTTCTAGAAAACCAGTGTTTCTAAGATATGGGGCATTTGATACAAGAAAAGACAAATAAAGAAAAAGTAGAACTTCATTTGTCATTCTTCTTGTGTCTCCTTAAGAAAACGATGTGGTACAAAGTTATTTAAACAAAAGCTTGAAAAATTAAACACTTCGTAACTCGTGCTAGTACTTGATTATTCTTTTGTTTATCAAGCTTTCTTCTTTTTATGATTATTATACCTTTAATTGTGAACATTCATTGGATTGGCTCAGTAGTATTTTATGTGAGACAACTTTCCATTTTAATATCTGCATATTCTCCTTTGTTAATGTGAAATAGAAGTGCAGGAGTAGAGATGAAATGGATAATATTGCCAGAAGCAATTTGAAACTGGCTAGGCCAAAGCATGTATGTATTTTGTCCTCTTTTTCTGTTTTCAGAAAGTGCTTACATTAACTCATTCTCAGCCAGAAGCCTTAGTTTATTAATGATTCAGAAGGGCTTCCTTTATATATTGAAAACCGTGAACTCTGATGTGCAGAGTACAGCCAGGGAGCAGGCCCATGGGTTTGAATGGAAATTAATGTTGGTGCGTGGGAATGAATTTCATAGAAAAGGATAATTTAGAAACCTATGTGATAAACTGCAAACACAGAGCAAATGGAGATACACTGGATCGTTTCCCCCCACTTCTTGTATTTCTCCACTATTCAAATGTCCTTCTACTTGACCATGGCTTCTTGGCACACTGACTAGGTTCAGTGATGAAGAAGCAGAGAAAATATTTACTGAATATTTTTAATAAAATATGAATAGTTCAGGATATTTGTAAGGGCCTTTGAATATCAAGATATTTATTTCCCACATTAGAAAGTATAACTCCTATTGAAAACTTAGCACCACGGTTTAAAATCATATTACTAAATGAAAGCAAAATTCTTACATTGGAGAAATGACCCATAAATGGTTTGTTATAGCATGTGA
Organism: Cebus imitator; assembly: GCF_001604975.1. Lineage (NCBI taxonomy): Eukaryota > Metazoa > Chordata > Mammalia > Primates > Cebidae > Cebus > Cebus imitator. The sequence continues at coordinate 1,420,532 of NW_016107511.1, read as the reverse complement.
TCTTTAACTGTTTGAAATTTCCACTACTGTACAATGCAGTATCCCAGAACAGAACAGCAGTTGAGATTTCATTGTTTTGTATGAGGAATCTAGAGGAAAGAAATTGGTAAAAGTTTATGCAATAATTTAAAAATATAAAGATTATCAATCTCTGACAGAATAATGTAAATGTAGAAAATGTTTAAAATATTTAATTTAACTCACATTTAAATTAAATTCCCCCACATTTTTCTTTTCTTTTCTCCTTCCCTTCCCTTTCCCTTCATTCCCTTCCCTTTCCCCAAGTAGCTGGGATTACCCTTGTCTCAAATGGCTGGGATTACAAGCACTCACCACCACGCCCAGCTCATTTTTGCATCTTTTAGTAGAGATGGGGTTTCACCAGGCTGGTCTCCGACTCCTGGCCTCAGGGGATCCGCCCACGTTGGCCTCTCGAAGTGCTGGGATTACAGGTATGAGCCACCATGCCTGGCCCCCATTTTTCATAAAATCAAAATTCTTGCATATTCCTCTCCTTGGTTTGTAGGTCAGAAGCTACACCAAGCTTCCCAATGTGCCTAGATGTTAGGTATGCCAAAGTACGTGTACAACAAAGGGCCTGAAAAGTAGAATACAGTGGAAAATGTTTTGCCTGAGGATATTGCTGGCTAAATTTTTTATCTGTGCCTCGTAATAGTTCTTAGAACTAGTAAGTCCGATGGCATTCTGTTTTTATGCTTTTTTTTTTCAGATTTGTAGCATGTGACAATGTGAATATGTTACAAATGTTGAATGATTCAGCTGACTATAGGCCAAACAAAATAGCACCAACCTATCTATAGCAAAATGCATTTTGGTTGAAGAGATATATAGATTTTAAAGAAATTAATCTTATTTACTTCTGCAAATAATATGCTTCAGCAGCATATGTAATTTTATTTAATTAAAGTTCGTCTAAAATAGGTTGTTAGTACTATGACGGAAAGTGGCATCCAAACAAAATATTCTTAAGGATATTAATATAGATTAGACATGAGAACAAGAAATATTTGGCTGGTTTGATTCTTTCGGATCACTTTAAAAATTATTTTCAAATTTTTGTAACTTAGGCATAAGTTAAAATACAATCAAATGCATAGATATAAAGTGTGTGGTCTGATTCATATTTACAGATGTATATGCCTGTATTACCAGAGCCCAGATCAGTTACAGATCATTTCATCACCTCTTTGCCATTTGTTAATACTTTTTATCCATTATCTAGGCCCCTTCCACCCATCACTGTTCTAATTTCTTTCATATTATTTAGGTTGGCTTGTGCTTTTGAGATTCAAATAAATGGAGTCACACAGTACCAGAATCATGCAGAAACTTTTGTTCCCAGCTCCTTTAGGGAGCATAAGGCTTCTGAGTTTCATCCATGTTCTTGCATGTGTTTGTAGCACATTTCCTTCTATTGCTGAGTAGATTTCAGTTGTGCTGTTTGTTTATCCAGTCTCTTTAGAATGGACACTTATGGCTTGTTTCCAGTATGGATCTATTATGAATACGTTTCTACAAACATTCTTTTACATTTCTTTTGGGAGTAGAATTTCAGTATGTGAATCTCTTAAGGAACTCAAACCGTTTTCAAAAGCCCTTGAATATGTTGTACTCCCACTGGCAATGCATGTTAATTCCAGTTGCTTCTTGTCCTGGTCAACATTTGGTGTTAAAATCATTAACCATTGGGGAAATGTAAGTTAATATCATAGAGAAATAATGTGTTCTCTAGGATGGCTAAAATTAAAGATTGACAACACCTGTGTACTCTGTTATTCATGGCACCACAAACAACATGAGCTTCAGCATATTTGTATCTGTTTCCTTTGCCTCTGAAGCCCACAGGGGCAATGCAATAGGGCACACCTGAATATTATACTCATAGCAGACTTGTATTGCAGCTGAGAAATAATGAGCTTGGGGAATCTACTGCAGTTATAGCAAGTAGTAAGTGAGAAAGGTCTTTGTGTGGAAGAAAATGTTAACTTCACCTCTCAAGGTTGCCAGCTGCATAAACAGCCACGAAAAAAATGGTCCACAAAAGAGCTTTTAGGGCTTCGTAGTCTTAGCACACCAAACAAACCATGTAGGAGTGCAAGCTGCTTAAAGTGGACTGTCTCTTCATACATTATTATGTGTGAATAACATGATCCTATATAGAGATCTTCTAAGAAATCTGGAAATCTAAAAAACACCAATTAACAAGTGAATTTTAGCAGGTTAACAAGATACAAGATGAATATACAAAAATCAATTCTATTTTTATGTATTAGTAACCATCTGATTATCAAATTAAGAAAATTTCATTCACAATAGCATTAAAAAATAAAATACTTATATGTAAATCTTACAAAAGGTGTGTAGGACCTGTTCGTGGAACACTATAAAACGTAGCTATTAGAGAATAAAGAAGACCCAAATAAATTGAGAGACACACTATGTTTATGGATTGGAAGAAACCAGAATTGTCTTAACTGTCATACTTGGTTGGTAAGAATGTAAATGGTACCACCACCTTGGAGAATAGTTTGGCAGTTTCTTAAAAAGTGAGAGCATATACTTACCGTATAACCCAGCAATTCCACTCCAAAAAATATATTCCCACTGTAAGACTTAAATGTTCATAGCAGCCGAGTACAGTGGCTCACACCTGTAATCCCAGCACTTTGGGAGGGTAAAGTGGGTGGATCACCTGGGGTCAGGAGTTTCAGACCCTATACTGTTCTTGTGGTAGAGAATCAGTCTCGCAAGTTCTGATCGTTTTATAAGGGGAAACCACTTTTGCTTGATTATCATTCTCTCTTGTTTGCTGCCATCTAAGATATGTTTTTCACCTTCTGCCATGATTGTGAGGCTTCTTTAGCCACGTGAAACTGTGAGTCCATTAAACCTTTTTTTCTTTATGAATTATCCAGACTCGGATATGTCTTTATCAGCAGCATGAAAATGGACTAATACAGTAGACAAAAACTAGAAACAACTCAAATGTCCATCAGCTACTGAATGTGGCATATTCATTGAACTGCTTGCTATTTAGTAGTAAAATTAAAGAAGCTACTGATATGCCATGATTTCTTTAAGTACTTAGTTGTTCCTTAATGTTATAAATTATTCTTAAGGCGGAATGCCATCCCACTCCTTTCTAGGATTTTCATGTTACTTCCTTAAAATTGCATTCTTCCTTCTAAAAATTTTGTCCTTTCACTTTTTTCCTTTTCCAAAAAATCCAGTGATATATGTGATAGCTCAACTGTCGCGCAACTTTTGGCAAGAAAGATGAGGTTGAATAGGAAACTTCCTGTTTACCAGAGGCAGCTGGAATCATTCAAGAATAAAGGGACACTGTATTCACCATCATATTACCAACTTCTGCTTTGGGAAGATGAAATACATGTCTTATATATTATTCTTTCTGATCAGTATATTTTAAAAGGCACTTTATATATAAAACAAACATAAGAATGAAAAAATGTAGGGAAGACAGACCATCTAGGAACCTGAGCACTTGAGAAAATTATAGACATAGAAAACAAATTAATGGTTGCTATGTATAAATGTTAGCGATGGAGAGGATTGTTGTGGTAGTGAAGTAGTTCTCTTTCTTGATTGTGGTGGGAGTTTTGGACCCTGCACATGTCATACAACTAGATAGACACATCCTTTTCTGGTTTCGATATTGTACTGTAATTTTATAAGATGTAATCGTTGGTAGAAGCTAAGGAAAGTGTACACGTCACTTCTCTGTACTCTTTGCCAAGTCATGTGAAGCTATATTTCAAAGTAATTTTTTTCTTAAATAACATTTAATTTCTGACTGGAAGTTTAATTTGTGTTTCAAAGCTGATTCAAAAGGACTATGGCCAATGATGAAAATGGTAAAATACAACAGTAGGTCCTATAACCGGCTCTCCTACCTTAGTTGTTAAAGTCAGTGTTAAGGGAGGCATTCCAGAAATTCTGTAGGACATGTTGGAGATTTACCTATTTTCTTTCACATTAATTTTTGCCAACTAGATGTTTTTAGGTTGTCATATTTTTCCAAAGAATTCAGTGGGACAAACTTTAGCAGAATTCTAATCCCCCACATTTTCCTTGATGTGCACTTACCTCTAAAAATATTTCTTTGTCATTAGCAACTTAAACATTATTGTAATGTTTAGAGGACATTACTTTTGCATCATATTTTGATACTATCATATTATATGTAATAATAAATGCATGTCTCTTTTTATACAGGGCTTTCACATCAATTCATAAATTATCATTAGTTTAACTACAAATATCCTTGGGAAAAATGTAAATATTACCAACTCTTTTTTTAGGGGCTGGGCTAGGAGATTTTGGTTGAGTGAGCAGTCAATCACATGCAGATGGATAATTTGGTATTCACTAAAATAGTCACTTCTCAGAATTTCACCATTGTGTTTCCTTGCATGATATCAACTGACTTTTAATAAAAAGGAAAAATACATGTGTTTAATCACTACCTGAAGAAAGTAAACTCACTATTTGTGGGAAATAGAATACAATGAGAGGGGCGCAGTCAGCCTCAGGGTGCTCTGATGCCATTCCAACCCTCTCCTCATAGGCCCGGTTTGTATATCACTTTTGCCTGGTTGTTTCCACTCACCAAATGAAGAGAATGACTTCTTTGCCTGCTCAAGTGATATTTTGAGTTTATATGTTTTATCAAATAATTTATTGGATGTATGAAAAATGCACACTGATGGTTTTATTGAATTATGCAGTTAGTTACCAAGATGAATAGAACTACACCTACCCAAAATTCAAGATGTAGTGGATATATGGGAAAAGGTTATAGGCTGAGTCATTTAAACCATTAGGGCCCTTTCTGACATTTTCTGTGAGGGCAAACTGGAGTTCTCAGTGGAGTGCATGTGAGTTTCTGCCAATGGCCAGTGGAGCAAGAGGGAACACTACCCCAACTTCTGGGGTGATAAAGGATTTCTCACTGTTCCACCATTCTCACTGTTTCACCATTTTGTTTTAACTATTCCAGCTGAACTTTAATTGCTGACCTCTAGTTTCATCTATCTAAGATGAACTCCTGCTCACATCTCTCCCTGCAAGATTCGTATCTCTTTAGATTTTAGGCCAGGTGGTTGTTCTGCAAGCTGAACTCTCCATTGAATTTGTAAAATATCACAAACTTGAAGTTTGTTTTAAGGGTGGAAATGAGGCTGCTTATAGCTTTCTGCTTCCTGGGGCAGAAGCCTGAAGTTCCATCCCATAGATTTTGATAAATTGTATTTTCATTTTCATTGAGTTTGAAGTACTTGCTAATTTCCCTTTTAATTTCTTCTTTAATTCATTGATTATGAAGTATGTGTTATTAGTTTCCTAACATTTCTGGATTTTTCAGAGAAGTTGCTGTTGTGGATTTTTCTATTTTAATCTATTGTATATCACAGAGATATACGTTACATGATTTAAATTATGTTAACTTTGTTAAAACTTGTTTAATGGTCTATTTTGGTAAAAGTTCCAAGTGAACTTGAAAGAATGCATGTTCTTCTGTTAGGTGAAGCATTCCATAAGTATCAATGAATGATATAGGTTGAGAGTGATAATTAATACTTCTGAATCCCTATTTTCTGTCTTCTTGTGCAGTTACTAAGACAGGGTACTAGAATCTCCTACCATAATGGTGGATTTATCTATTTCTTTCAGTTTTACTAGGTTTCACCTCATGTATTTTGAAGTCCCATTATTAAGTGTTTGCATGTTTAGGATTATGTCCTCTGATGAAATAACATCTTTGTCATTATGAAATAATTTTCTTTACTTTTTGTAATATTTTTTTGCACTGGAATCTACTTTGTCTAATATAACCAATCCAGCTTTTTTTTGACTAGTGTTAGCATAATATTTATTTTTTTCCATGTGTTTACACTTAGGCTATTTGAGCCTTTTTTATTATTTAAAGTGTGTTTCTTGCAGGCCGCATATATTTGGATCTTACTTTCTCATCTAATCTGACCATCATTGCCATTCAATAGGAGTGTTTGCACTGCTTACCTTTAGTATGATTGTTTATATGATTAAAGCATAACATCTACTATTTGTTTTTTATTTATTCTATTATTTGTCCATTTTCAAAGCTCTTAGGGAATGTAGATGCATTTTGTAAGAGAATAAATTTTATAAATTATTATATACACTCTGACATTTTAACAATAATTGCATTTCTTTTTTATAAATACATTTTTGGTTGGCTGAATAGTCTTTCTTTGTCAACCTGCTAAGGTTGAAGGAAATACTGCTGAAATAGGACCAGTACACAAAGACAGATTTTGAGGGAGGGTTTCTGTATTTTTTACTTTCAAATAGCATAGTTGAAAAAGACTGTAGTACCTGATTCTTTATTTGTGTTAGAACTTTTTTTTTCAAAATGAAATTAGATCTCAGGTAAATGTTTAAATTCTCCTCAGCAAAAAGGCAGATGTACTGACAAAAAGCATGGCCGTTTAAAGCCTATAAATTTCAGAAGTGGAAGAAGGGAGTTTATTTAAAGCCAACTTCACTCCTCTTCCCTATAAATACATATAATCACACTGGAGTATAGGAGCTGTGACAGTCCCTACCTATCTCACGTCTCACTTCCTACTTCCTGCTCACCCTAGGTAATACATGAAATTTTTAATGACTCTGCTGTATATTAAAATGCAATTAGATGAGGAAAGAAACAAACATATATCTGGATAAAATCGCATTTGAGACAGTTTGTTATCTTAATGGGAAATGTCTCATGAAGACAAGGTTGATTAAACTATATATTTATTTGCTTTATATATAGAAGCCCCTAATAGTGGCTGGCTTTGCACATTACTTTGTTTACTTATATTTTGTGCCCTTGAATATCTTTCAGCCCTGGTACTCATCAAATGTTAAGGAAGGTGTAAGATTATGGTGATATGATGATAATTGTAATGGTAATTATTGATGATGATGATGATGATTTACCTGTGTATCATTTCCCCCATAAACCAAGTCAATATGTACTCTGTGACAGTGCTGCCACTTATGACCAAATACTATAGTTATGGGAATTTTAATTTTTGTTGTTAGTCAGAAGCAATTAAGGCTCCAGCTGAGGGGTTTCTACATTTTGTTCACACAGCCCCTTGCCCCAGAGAGTCAAATGTAACTTTGTCCTGAAGTAAATGAAGAATTGTAACAAACAGATATAACTATATAGAGACATAATCATGCCAGATTATTTATAACCAGCAAGTACTAAGTGATTGACAAATCGTGTGAATATATTCATGGCCAGGGATAAAAATGAAACATAAGCTGATTTTTAAAAATAATACCTTTCCATGTGTCTTAATTAGTGATTTTATTTTCTCATCTGTAAGGCAGATATGATAAGGACAACCCACTGGATGCTTTTAGAAATAAAAAATGATAATGCGCATGAAAGTGTCTGGTAGAATTCTCTGCGTACAATATATGCTTCACAGTTTTTCACTTCTCCCTTTTCCCGTGTTTTCCATTATAAAATAAGTGGCAGACTTTAATAATTTCCTCAGAAGTTGAAAACTTTTAACTGTATACAACAGTAGATAAGATAAATTCTATGTTGCTTGAACATTTAGGGACAAAACACTGTGTGCAGATCAGCATCTTCACTGTGGTACCAATATCAGCCTTTGTAAAAACCAATTACCCTTAAAAAAATAACATCTGCTGTTCCTCAAGCCATATAAAGTGTAAGATAAAGTTTCAGTTGCTCAACATATTTTAATCTCATTCCAGTACTGAAACGCCTGTGCTAGAATGTATATTATGAATGGAGGGGATGAGGTTTTGTAATTCACAGGCTCTGCGGGGTAGAATTCTGGTATTTTAACTCAGGTGCAGTGTCTTGTCAGAGGCAGGGGAAGGAGGAGGTTGAAGTGGAGAAGAAATGTTTATGGTGGTGGGGAGGCTGAGCTAGAGGATATGACATAACTGCTTCCTCTGTTCTGTGTACAAAGTTTTGGTGAACATAGAAAAGATGCTTCCAGGTTGAATAGAAGTCAATACATGTATAACCCTGACTTAACAAATAAAAGACTTTCATTTGTTTAAATTTAAGGAAAACAAAAATTAAATATAACATCACATTTGAATAATAGTTTAGTTACAAAGTGCTTTAGTACCAATTATTTCATTGTCTTTCTTACAGTCTTATGAGATGGTTTATATGACTCTTATTCACCCCACTGTCCCATTTCATGGTTTTTTTTTTTTTTTACACAAAGGATAACATTTTTGTCTAAGAGAGGCTGAGTAACTTGACAATTACCACACGCTAGTTGGGGGTGGAGTCAGCCAACTTCCTCTCTCTTTCCATTACCCATAGTGGCCTTCAATACCAACCATTAAAGCTGCCTTTAACAAAGGCACGCAGACAAGTGCTATCTAGTAGTGCATAGCTCAGTCACGTTGTGTTTCCACTCAGCGTTTAATTAAATTGTGTGCACAGCAGCTCACCCTTAAAACCCAGCTGGGATTGCAGATTCCCTGAGGCTACAATACCCTGATGAAATTATTTGCTAACACCAGAATTTCATTACTTTATCAGTAATGGCTGAAAATATGGCTTATTTGCATTTGAATACTACTTCTTCATCAAAGTTAAAATCAAGTTACTGAAGTGTGTCATCTGTTAGCAGAAGTGCAACTATTAACACCAACAAACTAACAAACTGTGAGGGATGCTGAGAAGAGGGATGGCCAGTGGCTCCTGCTTCCTCTAATGAGAACGTGCAATCCGAGGGGGGCACAGCAGAACTGTGTCGACTCATTTTTCCTCCTTGTGCGTCTCTGCATGTGTTCTCATAGTAATTACTTTTCTAAACCTGGAATGAGAGGGAATGAAGATACCAAAGAAAGGTTATGAAATACAAGCTAAAGAGGATGCCATTCATGCTGACCAACCAGGATTAGGGGAAGAAACAAAAATATTGAATAGTTCCTCAGAAGTTTAACTATGTGCATAAAATACAACATCCAGCCTAAGATGATGGTTTGGCTGGTAGCATCTCTTTCACCTTCTCCCAACTCTTTTAAAACAACAAAATAATAATAATAAAACAGAAAAAGAGACACAGTTTCAGTAGTGTTGTACCTAGTACTATTGATTACTAGTTAGGCCAACCCCAGAAGGATCTCCCACCAATTAAATTTTACATAGGCTTAGGAGAGAACAGTAGATCTGGTAGAGTCAACAGGAAGGTGCCAGGAGGTAAAACCCCATTGGCACTGTGCACTCACCCTTCCACAGCCCAGGCCTTGCCTGACCAGGAGCAGGGAAGGATGCCCTGCCGCATGGGGGCTGCTTCCTTAGGTAGCCAGACCTGCTCACTCCCAAACTTCTTCATAGCTTTTGTACATTTATTTGAGAATCACCATATCCCATGATTATCATCAAAATTATGTGATACAAATTTAATTGCACAGGTTCTGGATCTAAAGCTTGAGATGTGTAAATGTAGGTGAGCTGCTCACCATCCATATGGAGGATGGTAATGAGGCCTTGTCTTTTAAAGGTACTTTAGAAATTAAATGCAAAATCCATGTAAAGGGAACTCTGTGCCTGACCCAGAGTTCTCAAATGCTCAATACATATTCATTGTTAAATTGAGTAATTATGGAAGTGGGTAGATGGAATTCTGTTACATCCTGAAAAGTAAAGTTGGAAGAAAGAATGAACAGAGGGAAGAAACTGTAGAAGCAGTTTCCACTGAGTACTGCAGAAGTCCATGCACTGTCTCTGGCAGGGGCTCATGTAAATATTGCCATAGATCATCCAGGAATAAATCTTGCCTGATCTAGGAAACCATGTTGCGTGAGTGGAAGATGCCCCTGGTCTACAATAGCACAACATTCAACTTTGAACAAGAGCTGTGTTTACCTCCTAGCTGTCTGGCTTAAGAAAGATGTGGAACATTTTAGTGTCAACCAGATACACAGTATTTGTTTCCAATAATTTTTCATCCTGTCTACTAGATCAAATTCCTGACTCTTCAAGTCACAACATGGAACAATAAAAAGCAAAACAAATAAAAAATTATATCTATATGTGTGTGTGTGTGTGTGCGTGTGTGTGTGTGTACATACCTATATATGTGTGTGTGTGTGTGTGTATATATATATATATATATATATATAATACAAACTTAAGAAGTGCTTTTCTCTGGGATAATTTATATATATATATATGTATACATATATACTTTTTTATTGTACTTTAGGTTCTGGGGTACATGTGCAGATCATGCAGGATTGTTGCATAGGTACATACATGGCAATGTGGTTTGCTGCCTCCATCCCCCCATCACCTATATCTGGCATTTCTCCCCATGTTATGTCTCCCAAATCTCCCTACCCCCCACTGTCCCTCCCCAAGTCCCCCCCAACAGACTTCAGTGTGTGTTGCTCCCCTCCCTGTGTCCATGTGTTCTCACTGTTCAACACCCATCTATGAGTGAGAACGTGCGGTGTTTGATTTTCTGTTCTTGTGTCGGTTTGCTCAGAATGATGGTTTCCAGATTCATCCATGTCCCTACAAAGGAAATGAAATCATCATTTTTTATGGCTGCATAGCATTCCATGGTGTATATGTGCCACATTTTCCTTGTCTAGCCTATCATGGATGGGCATTTGGGTTGGTTTCAAGTCTTTGCTATTGTAAATAGTGCCACAATGAACATACATGTGCATGTGTCTTTATAATAGAATGATTTATAATCCTTTGGATATGTATCCAGAAATGGGACTACTGGGTCAAATGGAATTTCTATTTCTGGGTCCTTGAGGAATCGCCACACTGTCTTCCACAATGCTGAACTAGTTTACACTCCCACCAAAAGTGTAAAAGTGTTGCCATTTCTCCACATCCTCTCCAGCATCTGTTGTCTCCAGATTTCTTAATGATTGCCATTCTAACTGGCGTGAGGTGGGGTATCTCAATGTGGTTTTGATTTGCATTTCTCTAATGACCAGCGATGATGAGCAGTTTTTCATATGTTTATTGGCCTCATATATGTCTTTTGAAAAGCGTCTGTTCATGTTCTTTGCCCGCTTTTGAATGGGTTGGTTGGTTTGTTTGTTTTGTAAATCTGTTTTAGTTTTTTGTAGATTCTGGATATTAGCCCTTTGTCAGATGGGTAGATTTTAAAAAATGTTTCCCTATTCTGTTGATTGCCAGTTCACTCTAATGATTGTTTCTTTTGCTGTATGGAAGCTCTGGCATTTAATTAGATCCCGTTTGTCTATTATTGGCTTTTGTTGCCAATGCTTTTGGTGTTTTAGTCATGAAGTCCTTGCCTATGCCTATGTCCTGAATGGTTTTGTCTAGGTTTTATTCTAGGGTTTTTATGGTGTTAGATCTTATGTTTAAGTTTTTAATCTATCTGGAGTTAATTTTAGTGTAGGGTGTCAGGAAGGGGATCCAGTTTCTGTTTTCTGCACATGGCTAGCCAGTTATCCCACCATCATTTATTAAACAGGGAATCCTTTCCCCATTGCGTGTTTTTGTCAGGTTTGTCAAAAATCAGATGGCTGTAGATGTGTGGCATGCCTCCGAGGCCTCTGTTCTGTTCCATTGGTGTATATCTCTGTTTTGGTACCAGTACCATGCTGTTTTGATTACTGTAGCCTTGTAGTAAAGTTTGAAGTCAGGTAGCATGATGCCTCCAGCTTTGTTCTTTTTCCTTTGGATTCTCTTGGCTATGTAGGCTCTCTTTTGGTTCCATATGAAGTTTAAGGTGTTTTTTTCCAGTTCTTTGAAAAGGGTCATAGGTAGCTTGATGAGGATAGCATTGAATCTATTACTTTGGGCAGTATGGCCATTTTTACAGTATTGATTCTTCCTAACCGTGAGCACGGAATACTTTTCCATCTATTTATGTCCTCTCTTACTTTGTTGAGCAGGGGTTCATAGTTCTTCTTGAAGAGGTCCTTTACATCCTTTGTTAGTTGTATTCCTAGGTAATTTATTCTCTTTGTAGCAATTGTGCATGGCAGTTTGTTCTTGATTTGGCTCTCTGTTAGTATGCTATTGGTGTGTACAAAGGTTTGTGATTTCTGCACATTGATTTTGTATCCTGAGACTTTGCTGAAGTTGCTTATCAGTTTCAGGAGATTTTGGGCTGAGATGATGGGGTCTTCTAAATATACAATCATGTCGTCTTCAAATAGAGACAATTTGACTTCCTCCTTTCCTAATTGAATACCCTTTATTTCTTTTTCTTGCCTGATTGCTCTGGCTAGAACTTCCAATACTATATTGAATAGAAGTGGTGAGAGAGGGCATCCATATCTAGTGACAGATTTCAAAGGGAATGCTTCCAGTTTTTGCCCATTCAGTATGATATTGGCTGTGGGTTTGTCATTAATAGCTTTTATTGTTTTGAGATACATTCCATTGATACATAGTTTATTGAGAGTTTTTAGCATAAGGGCAGTTGAATTTTATCAAAGGCCTTCTATTTCATCTATTGAGGAAATCATGTGATTTTTGTCTTTGGTTCTGTTTATGTGGTGGATTACATTTATAAGCTTGCATATGTTGAACCAGCCTTGCATCCCCGGGATGAAGCCTAACTTGATCATGGTGGATAAGCTTTTTGATGTGTTGTAGTTGGTTTGCCAGTATTTTATCAAAGATTTTTGCATCTGTGTTCATCATGGATATTGGCCTGAAGTTTTCTTTTTTTGTTGAGTCTTGGGGGGTTTTGGTATCAAGATGATGTCGGTCTCATAAAATGACTTGGGAAGAATTCCCTCTTTTTGGATTGTTTGGAATAGTTTCAGAAGGAGTGATACCAGCTCCTCTTTGTACATCTGGTAGAATTCAGCTGTGAACCCATCTGGACCTGGGCATTTTTTGGTTGGTGCGCTATTAATTGCTACCTCAACTTCAGCCCTTTTTAATTGGTCTATTCAGGGTTTCAACTTCTTCCTGGTTTAGGCTTGGGAGGGTGCAAGTGTCCAGGAATTTATCCATTTCTTCCAGGTTTACTAGTTTTTGTGCATAGAGTTGTTTGTAGTAATCTCTGATGGTAGTTTGTATTTCTGTGGAACTGATGGTGATATCCCCTTTAGTGTTTTTATTGCTTCTATTTGATTATTCTCCCTTTTCTTTTTTATTATTCTGGCTTGGAGTCTATTTTGTTGGTCTTTTCAAAACACCAGCTCCTGGATTTATTGATTTTTTGAAGGGTTTTTTGTGTCTCTATCTCCTTCAATTCTGCTCTGATCTTAGCTATTTCTTGTCTTCTGCTAGGTTTTGAATTTTTTTGATCTTGCTCCCTCTAGCTCTTTCAATTTTGATGATAGGGTGTCAATTTTTGATCTCTCCTTGCTTCTCATGTGGGCAGTTATTGCTATATATTTTCCTCTAGATACTGCTTTAAATGTGTCCCAGAGATTCTGGTATGTTGTGTATTTGTTCTCATTGGTTTCGAAGAACGTGTTTATTTCTGCCTTCATTTCATTGTTTATCCACTCAACATTCAAGAACCAGTTGTTCAGTTTCCATGAAGTTGTGCAGTTCTAAGTTAGTTTCTGAATTATGAGTTCTAATTTGATTGCACTGTGGTCTGAGAGACTGTTTGTTATGATTTCTGTTCTTTTGCATTTGTTGAGGATTGATTTACTTCCAATTATGTGGTCAGTTTTAGAGTAGGTCCGATGAGGTGCTGAGAAGAATGTATATTCTGTGGATTTGGGGTGGAGGGTTCTATAGATGTCTATTAGGTTTGCTTGGTCCAGATCTGAGTTCAAGTCCTGGATATACTTGTTAATTTTCTGTCTCGTTGCTCTAATATTGACAGTGAAGTATTAAAGTCTCTCATTATTATTGTGTGGGAGTCTAAGTCTCTTTGTAGGTTGGTAAGAGCTTGCTTTATGTATCTGGGTGTTCCTGTATTGGGTGCGTATATATTTAGGATCATTAGCTCTTCTTGTTGCATTGATCCTTTTACCATTATGTAATGCCCTTCTTTGTCTCTTTTGATCTTTGTTGGTTTAAAGTCTCTTTATCAGAGACTAGGATTGCAAGTCCTGCTTTTTTTTTTTTTGCTCATCAGACTCATTCTCTGTCCAACCTTGTTCCTTTGCTGGTGAGGAGTTTGATCCCTTGGAGGAAGAGCGGTGTTCTGGTTTTGGGTATTTTCATCCTTTTTGCTCTGGTTTCTTCCCATCTTTGTGGATTTATCTACTTGTGGTCTTTGTGGTTCGTGACTTTCAGATGGGGTCTCTGAGTGGACGTCCTTTTTGTTGCTGATGAAGTTATTTCTATTTCTTAGTTTTCCTTCTAACAGTCAGGCCCCTCTGCTGTAGGACTGCTGGAGGTCCACTCCAGACCCTGCTTGCCTGGGGATCACCTGCAGCAGCTGCAGAACAGTAAGAGTCACTGCCAGTTTCTTCTTCTGTTATCTTTGTCCCAGTAGAATACCCGCCAGATGTCAGCCTGTGCTCTCCTTTATGAGGTGTTTCTTTGGTTATATGGGTTCAGGGAGATGCCTGAGGAGACAGTCTGTCCCTTATAGGAGGTCAAGTGCTGAGCTGGGAGCTCCATTGTTCTGTACAGAGCTCCTGGGCAGGTACGTTTAAGTCTGCTGCAGTGGAACTCATAACTGCCTTTTTTCCCAGGTGCTGTCTCCTGGGAATGTGGGGCTTTATTTATAAGTTCCTGATGTGCTGCAGCATTTTTTCAGATATGCCCTACCCAGCAAGGAGGTAGTCTAGTCATAGTCTGCCAGCAGAGGTGTTGCTGAGCTGCTGTGGGCTCTGCCCAGCTGCTGTGTGAACTTCCTTGCAGCTTTGTTTACAGAGGTGCGGTTAGAACTGCCATTGCAGACTGCCTTGGTAATGGCGGACTGCCTCGGTAATGGCTGACGCCCTTCCCCCCAACACTGAGCTGGACCGTTCCAGGTCCAGCTGCACTTGCCGTGAAACTCTTAATCCAGAGCATTTCAGATTGCTTGTCTTTGTTGAGGTGGGACCTGCTGAGCCAAATCACCTGGCTCCTTGTTTCAATCCCCCCATTTTTTTTTTTCAATTCAACGTATGGCTCTGTATCCCAGGTGTTCCAGGCAACAGTTGAAATGGTCGCTCAGATTTGTGTGAGTTTTTGTGTGGAGACCCAGGGCGCGTGCTTAAACAGCTGTGCTGGAAACTCATGGCGCTTTTCCGCCTGGGAATCTCCTGGTCTGTGGGCAGTAAAAACTTGTTTGGAAATGCAGTGATCACTCACCCTCTGCACTGTTCTTGCTGGGAACTGCACTCCAGAGCTGTTCCTATTCGGCCATATTCTCTCTCGGATAGTTTTGTTGCACTCCGGGAAAAATATTTTTGAACAAAGATTCACTGCAAAAAATATCTTAGAATCTGAGTTCTAAGAATCTGTAAACTTGGGAATCATAAAGAAACAGTAGTTAAGTGTTTGGTCATCAATTCAAATAGGTGCCTAATATTTATATTTATTATTTAAATGTGAATGTTGCTTTTAAAATATAAATATTTCTCTGCACTTCCCCATAATAACTTAAAGTATAATGTTAATGTCCTCACTTACTCATTTTTACTCCTAGGTATATTCTAATAATATCAAACTTTTTAAGAAATATACTAAAGTACTAAAGTACTTACATGTGGAATTTTAAAAAGTTGAATAAATTCACAGACGTACAAATGAGGACATAATTATAAACACAACTCATAATAATAAAATATACAGTATAAGTCAGTGAATAATAACCAACTGTCTAGAACTTTAAACTTTCTATTGGAGCCTTCAGGTAAGTGGCAGCACCAGGGAGAAATAAAAGCGCGCTGACTCCTCAGCTTGGGAATTGTTTATCAAGTACTCTGTTTTTCTAAACACTGATTATTAAAGAAGTTAAGGTTCTGGAGTATCCCCTAATTCTATTAGACTAGAAAAATGACAAACATCAATAAAACATCAGCAGGCATTCCTATGTTTTTGTTTCAGATGTAGCATTAGTCAGAGCAAAAAGAGCAAATTTTCTGCTCTGCGTCCATCTTCTTCAATACCTGACAGTCTCCTTCTGCTGTGTAAGCCTTGCCCTGGTTTCCCTGCAGTACTGCCAGAGAGAGCAGAGTGCACCAGAACCTGCTTTTGACTCACTTTGACCATTTGCTACTCTCTACTTTGTGTGTGTGTGTGTTTTTTACCAGTATGTCCTCTACACTGTGGTTCCTTGTAACCATCATTCTCCCCTATACTTCTGTGAATTCAACTTTTTGGATGTCCACATGTAAGTGGGATTGCCTCACAAAGCACTCCATATCTGAATTGTTCTTTTAAATATCCATTTCTCCTATGAGACTGTAAGCTCTTTGAGTGTAAAGACAATATATTAACCATCTTTGTTTTATTAGTTCTTAATACTGTACTTTGGAACCTAGTCTCTTATGTTTTGCAAAGGGCAAATCTTACTCAAAGGCTATGAAATACACTCGTTCCAAAAATTGACAGGAATGCCATATTGGCTACCTGCATTAAACAAACATTTCCTCCACCCAGTAGGACACCTGCATTCTAGACTGTCGGGGGTTATCTAGCTAAATGTGAACACAGTTTAGTGTTCATTCTATTGTAAATCTATGATTTTCTAAATACGTATTCATAATTGTGTAGTTTTCTAATCTAGTAACAGCTGTGTTAAATAACTTCCTCCTCTACCATTTTCCTACTTTTTCTGTTTCAAAAAAGGAGCTGGTGGCTGGACCCCACTTGTGTCAAATAAATACCAATGGCTGCAAATTGACCTTGGTGAGAGAATGGAGGTCACTGCTGTGGCCACTCAAGGAGGATATGGGAGCTCTGACTGGGTGACCAGCTACCTCCTGATGTTCAGTGATGGTGGGAGGAACTGGAAGCAGTATCGCCGAGAAGAAAGCATCTGGGTATGTTTTCTAATAATAATAATTGCTACCTATTGCTGCAAACCTATTAGAAAAACAGAATTTTAAGAATTACTTTGAAAAAAATATTCTAAGTAAAAGTAAGGTACGCATTTCATTGAAAACATTGAAAGACAGTCTTGATATTATAGCATTAGTGTAGAAGTTTAAAAATCATGCAAATCGTATATAATTTATTTTTTCTTGGTTTGCTTAATAATTGAACATTGCATCTACTTTATTTTACAGTTGTAGATTGAATTCATTTGTTTATTTTGTCTGATTTGATCTGATATTTTTGAAAGACACTGAAATTTCAAAATGTAATAAATGAGCAGTTTCTGTATGTATGGCAAGTACAGGAACACAGACTTTGAACTTGAAGAATCGTGTGTCCTTTATTAAGTAGCCAGATTTCGTTTTTCATAGACTATAGACCTCTGTGAGATTCTCTGGAATCTGTAAATATCCCTATAACAGTGACATTATTTCTGTTTCTGATTATATGTCAGTGCCTTTTTGGGGAGGTAATTACTTTTTGTTTAACTTTTGTGAATATTGTAAATGTATTTAATTTATTAAAAATATATTTATTATATAGTGTTTGGAAGTAACCCATATCTGTTTAAAATCTTGCTCTGCATTGATTAATAATGTTTAAAATATTATGGGCAGTTTCCTTATAAAAGAGATGCTAAAAGAGAAAACTCATATAAAGTCTGCATTGTATTTGTAATTTGGCTCTTTCTTCCTCCTGAAAAAATACGTCAATGATGGAGGTACCATCAACATTTGTGTTATCCAGTTAAGGAGTTCAGAGGGAAACCATAGCCAAGGCAATGCCATCTGCCACTTTTGCTTACTCTGAAAGTTTACTAGCGTGTGGGGAAAGAGCGTAAAGGTTAAGGTTCTTGCTAATCCAGAACACTTAAAATAATAGATGTCAACTCTCACAATCCCTCCACATGTAGAAATGTGTTGAGCTTCACTGGAACAAATGGTTTACTTTTCCTGGTTCCCTCACAGTGAGAGCTTCCTTTCAAAGTCACTGTGCCTTTCATCTCTGCATCTCTATTACGGATGGACTAAAATCCTAACTCTCAACACCTCAGAATGTGACCTTAATTGGATACAAGGTTTTTACAGGGGTAATCAAGTTAAAATGTAGCCAGGAGGGTTGACCCTAATCTAGTATGACTGGTGTCCTCATAAAAAAGGACCTTTGGACACCACGACAGATGTACACACAGGGAACACGGTGTGAGGACACACAGGGAGGTGGCCCTGTGAGGAGGGAGGATTGGAATGATGCATGGTCAGGTCATGGAACACCGCAGGCACCAGCAGCCAGGAGATGGGCATGGAACAGATCCCTCCCTAGAGCCTCCAGAGGCAGCATGGCCTGCGGGCGCCTTGATCTTGGACATGTGGCCTCCATCACTTTAGCTACCTAGTTTGTGGCACTTTGTTACAGCAGCTCTGGAAAACTGACTCAGCCTCTATAGCCTAATGAGACTAACAGGACTAGGACATCAGGAAATGTTTCCCGAATTAATGATTGAAATTCATCCTCTCCCAGGATGCCTTTTTTGAAAACAGCCACACTATAAAAATGATCCTTTCCAGCTCTGCACATCTCTAGGACTAAGTTTTGGATTAAAGCAATGATACGTAGTGCTATGAGGGTTCGGGACTCTGCCATCCACCATTTTGAGCTAAAAGGTTTTTGGAGATAGGGCTTTATCTTTCCATCTTCTTCATCCTCAATCACTGTGACTGGCAAATTGTAAACCTTTAATAGCTTCATTTCCTACTCTATGACTAACTATACAGAATTTGTATGGTGGAAAAAACGTTAACACTACTGAAGAGAGAACCCACAAAACTAACCAGAGATGGTTCTTGTGAGTGTTCAATCATGAGACACAGACCCAAAGAGACTTTAGAACGAGAGGCCTTGGAGAAAGTGTTACTATGTTGGTTGCTGGAAAATAATTCAGGAGGATATTTCAGAAAGCAGAAGTAATGCAAACAAAAGCAGGGATAATGGATGAGATACCAAGAAAACAGTGAGAGGTAAGGTATGAAATGGCTGTTCCAACTGAGATGGAGAGAACATGGGGAATTTGCTGAAAGTTGTAAAATTGCAAAGAGAGAGGCTGTCGAGTTTGGATTATAAAATACCTATGTAGATTTTTGAGTTTCTTTCTTTTTTAAAAAAAATTTATTTTGATTTTTGTGGGTACATAGTCAGTGTATACATTTATGAGATTCATGAGATTTTTGATACATGCATGCAATGCATAATAATCACATCATATAAAATGGGATCACATCCCCTCAAGTATTTATCCTTTGTGTTACAGACAATTCCAATTATACATGTTTAGTTATTTAAAAATGTACAATTAAATTATTGTTGACTATAGTCACTTTGTTGTGCTATCAAATACTAGGTCTTATTCATTCTTTCTATTTCTTTGTACCCAATGACTATCCCCACCTTCTCCCCAGCCTCACACAGCCCTTTCCTGCCACTGGTAACCATCCTGATTTGAGTTTCTTGAATTGCTACATTAGCATCTCAGGGACATTTTCTCTATTTGTTTATTAATTCATTCATTCTTTTAATAAATAAGCAAATAATTATGGTAGAAGTTAGTAATATTGCTCTTGGAAAATGTGAGCTGAGTCCTAATTATCATATCCTTTATTAGGCATGTCCCTACTGTCTAGGGTTTTTCCTATCAAAGCTACCTTTGCAGAAATGAAGTTCACTAATTGATTGTCTCATTTGTATCATTTTCTTGAAATGATGAGCTGATGTTGGCTGTCCTCCAGTCTTATTAGTTTTTTAACAATAAATTACATCTCTTGTTGGAGTTTCTGCCCTTTACCAAGGCATTAACTTTAGATATGGATGGATGATGTGAAAGTAGGTTAACTTAAGAAGATTTATTTTTGATACCTAAAATATTAACACTCTGGATTAATGAAAATGACATGTTCTTATGAGCTTATGATTGTCTTTCTCGGCACATTATTATCTTTATTATTATTATCTTTTCCTGACCACAGCTGAATCCCTTGCCTCAGGTTCCTCATATTAACCTTCCTCTACCAGGAGAACAAAAGGCATTTCCAGCTCTCTCCTGGGGATCCTGCTGCTTCTACATTTATGTTAAGGACACATTAAAAATTCATTTTCCAGCCTTATTTATTTCTTGGATGATTCCCTTCTATCTTTTTATGGCTTTTTGTACTGTTTCCTTGGTCTGAGTTTACCCATTATCTATGCTAATGTTTTCTATTATTAAAGATCCACAGTTGCTTACCTGTAATTTTTAATTTCGAAAGCAAAGTCATTAAAATGGTGAACCCCAAGCAGACTCAAATTTATTTAGCAGCAAAATCTGAATGTACTGACTTGGGGCTATTTGCATTTTTTTAGTTACTGTGAATGTGAATATTCATATGTTTTATTGCAAAAATAGTAACATATGTGATTACTAACCTTGTCACTAATATTTGGTGTATACACAATATGAGCTTTCTAATATATGACATGAATCTGAATCTAAAACAAATCTGGTACCATGGCTTTAGATAAGCAATTTGGCACCTGTCATATAAATCATTGATGTTTGATTATCTGAATAGATTAATATCTTAATCCACATTCTTACTAATTATATGCTTCACATTGACTGCTTCAAGGACTGGACTGAGTTTGTATTGAGAGATACCCAATAAAACTAGAAATAACTGCCAGATTTATGGAATCTTCAGAGTAATGAAAGCTCTGTTCAAAAGAGAGAATCCCTGTTACTTAAAACGGGAATACATGAATCTTTTCTGAGTAACAGAACAAGCTTCATTATGTATTGTACTTTCAGTTAAGAAAATGTATTTTAGGACACAGACTCACTTGGTGAATAGTAAATATCCTTATCTGCTATATCATTTTAAAAGGTGCCATTACTCAAACAAGGTCAAAAGAATAAACAACAGAAGAGAGGAGGGAAGATAAAAGATAATTTTCTGGGAGAACCACACACAATTTTTTTCTCTATAGTAGTAATAGGAATTGCCTAAAAAAAACCACCTGGCCTAATAAGAACAAATGGTCAGAATCAAAAAGGAGAGAAATGATGTTTGGAAATCCAGCCTTACCATGCTAGAAAAATGTCCTGGAATCATGCTGAGAGATTATACCATGACATCCCACTAACCACAGTCCCAGATTAACAATCACTGAAAAGCCATTTTCCCTCGTGTCTATTTCTCACTTATTTCTGAAAGAATAAAGAATTAAACCTTCAACAAATATAGAACTTTTAATTCATTGTGAAATGTTCTCTTTGTTGGGATTAGATATATTCAGGTTATTATCTATCCCTGACACAGGTTTCAGGTTCCCCTCTGAGCACCAGACTCCATTTTCTTTAGGATGTCAAATAGACACATCCAAAACCAGATTTATTATCTCTACATCCTTCGCATCACCAAACCTATCTCCCCTGGGCTTCCACCTCTCAGTAAACATCACAGCACCTACCAGCTGTTGGCTTGAGCCAACATGTGTGGAGTTATCAATGACTTCCATTCCTTCACACTCTGGAATCAATCCATAGGTGTATCCTGTCAACTCAGTCTTTAGACAGATCGTGTCAGTTATAGCTTCAGAGTATATGTGGAGTCTGACAACTTTTCTTCACCTCTGTCATTACCATGACAGCCCAGTTGCCCACCATCTCTCCCCTGGACCATTGCCATAGCTTCACATCCCATCCTGCTTCTGCCTTTGCAACTGGCTTCCAGTTTAAATTTATGGAATTTTATTTTATTTTATTTTATTCTAGCTGTGAATTGCAACATATTTTATGCACCGTATGAATGCAGTCATTTTCAAGAAAGAACTGACCTTATTTAAGATAAAAAGAAAGAAGCAACTTGAACCACGTTCTCTGCTTATCTGTGGCTTCATGATATTTTGTGCTATATTGTCCTTCTAGCTGCTCTTTAAAAATGTCAAGCAAGAGCCATCCTTTTTACTAGCTGTTCAGTATCTCTAAAAATTCCCCCTAGATAACTTAGATAGCATAGATAGCTTCCTCAATTCATTTCTTGGGTAAATTATCTCTTCCTGATAGAATTCTTCTAGATAACCTAACCCCTAATGTGCCCAGAAACACACACACTCAGACACTCACACACACAGCTCCTGCTGCCCTCCCCACCCCACCGTCCTCCAGCCTGTGTCTTCCCTGGTTTTGTGTTTCCTTATGGAACTGATGATTTCCTGTGACTATGAATGGAATTTTGTGGAGTTTTGTTTTTTTTTTCCTGTCTTTTCTCACTAGGAAGATTTTAGGCAAAGAAAGAAAATGTTCTCTGAATAATACTATTGGACTTAGCTTTTTAAAACATTCTGGCAAAGAGCATACATTTGCTATAATTGAATATTGTTTCACAAGTCATTATCAATGTTGAGAATTTGAGATCCAACATGTAGGACCATTCTAACCGGGAAATCTAAAAAATGTCCACCAGTGGTCATGGGTCATTTTTGGAGCAGTGGACTAAGTGTGTTAGTAGATCTCCCATGACCTGTCTGTATTTGTCCCTAATGGTTTTCTTTATTTTCCTGACCTGACTGGAGCAAATGTGAGTGTAACTAATGGAGGAGGCAGAAGGAAGGTCAGAAGTTGGAGATCCACCAATCACAACTGAGCCCGGAGGCAGCAGCTGTCAGGACCAACTTGGCACCTGCTGTGAGAGAGCAGGAAAGGATGGCAGATACTGCAGTTAGCACAGAGACATTCTCTGAGAAACATTCTCAGTCTGAGTGTGTGTGTTACATGCCAGACACACAATCAATCAATAGCAGGGAAAAGAGAGGCTGAGGGTGTGGCTGGGTAGCTACCAAACCCTGAGCCAGTGGTGGTGGGCATCAACACAGTGATTCAGAGGAAGAGCAGGTCTGGAGGACATGTCAGCCCTGCTGCCTCACAGCAGATGGGGTGTCAGCCCAGACAGCTGCCCCTCTGGGCCCAGAGGTGATCAGTGGACATCTAGTCAGAGTCGGCCTTCATTCTGCCACTGGCTGTCATAGCCACTGGGTTACTGAAATCATGGCTTGTTTCCAGATTCTGTATCTCTACATCTTCATGTACAGATTTCCCTCATCCAAAACAAAGTCAGGCAAATTGTCCTTGTGAGGCAGACTAAACATTAGCAGAGGCAAGTGCACACACGGAATACTCAGGAAGATTAGAGAACATTCCTTAGTCCCTTGAAGCAAAAGGGCTTTTCCTGACTAGCGAGCAAAAAGCAATCATTCTTTCTAAACTTCAAGCTAACACCATCTGCCATTTATGAAGAGCTCTCTGTATATCAGGCTGTGTGCTCTGGGTTTCCAACACACCCACATTTAATCCTTACGCAATTCCTCTGAGGGTTGTGATTTCCAAGAAGGTAAAGAAACAGTCTCTAGCGATGAAAGGGCTCTTTTTCACCTTGTTCCCTAACTTCATTTCTATAATAGCAAAGGAATGAGAGACTTTGTGATGTATTTGTCCTTATGAGGCATGCTCGGTTAATTCTAGTATATATATACACACACACATACATGATCCACCTGATAAGCAAAATATAATATATGTATATGTATATATACACACAATATAGATATACAGATATAAAATCTGTATATCTATAAAAAGAACAAGAACAAAAAGTCCTGCTGGGATGTGGTGGCAACTGAATTGGAATCATTTCTTCATGTAGCTTTAGAGTTGAGCAAAGGAGCACCTCAAGCCTTAGAAGTTTGAGATGGCTCTGAACTAGCCAGGAATGTCACGTCAAGTGACACCTCTACTGACAGATCTTTCTAATACTCATGGGCCGCCTTCGTCACAAACTAAGGGTCAGCATGGTATGTTGCCAACTTCACAAATTATTCAGAAGATTTGAGTTTCAGTTCCAGGAGGAAAAGAGTTCCAGGGCTGGATGCTGGTGATGGTTGAACAACAGTGTGAGTATATTTAATGCCACTGAACTGTACACTTAAAAATATATTTAAAAAGGTATCCTTTGAGTTATTTAAATAGTCAATGGGCTATATGAGTAGTGCATGATCTGCACAGCCTTGTGTTATTTTTTTCTCTCTGATTTTACTTGGGTCTGAGTTTTAGTATAAAGGTTTTTTCATTATTAATAAAAGGTTTTTATTATTAATAAAGTTTTTTTATTATTAAAATCTTTAGAATAAGAAGACTCCCAAGGTTAACATTTTTAGCTCGGTGTTATTGATCCAGTCCGGTTAGTGTGAGGGAGGAGACTTCTGTGGTATGATGCTGCTAGGAACACAGAGGTACCACCTGTCAAGAAGGATATAAGCCACTGTTGCAGTGACTGAGCGAGGTGCCAGTACTCTAAGCTCCATGGGCAAAGACATGACCTTGAGAGAGAGCAGAAAAGACTTTAACATATATTTATGTTATATTAAGTGGATAACTGCCTGGGAATTTTTTAAAGTATCCAAAATAGCAACTGTGGGTGAGTGTTACCAAATGATTAGGCTAGAAGTGAAGCCAATAACCATACCCTTTAGGGAGAAGACCTTCTTCTCCCCACTTTGTGCCCTTATTCTGGTGACAACATCTTTGAAAGCACTTGTGATGACATGAAGAATAACGGGGCTGATCCAGAATCTAAGTGATTTACTCCATGGTAAATGGTTCTGTGTTGTCTGGGATTCTGTTGTTTTTGTCAAATTTAAAATCAATATAGCAGTTCAGTACCATTTTGTTGTTGTGATAGTAAAAATCCTCAGTGATTTCTTTAAGCTACTCTGTCTTTTAAGGGAACCTCTTCCACAGTCCCAAAGGGGGCCCTGTCAGTGAAAGTCTGGTTTACCAGCCAAATCCTCATATATCTGTCTAGTTCCCCATTGGCTGTGAGCCATTTGACCTTCTGAAACAGCTACCCTAGAACTGTACAGATGTCTTAAAAAGTACTAGCTTTCATTTTTATATCAGTGACATTGACAAATCAGAGAAGTGTGTTGGTCTAAGCAGTTTTCTGTCAACCAGCATCCTCTGTTTTACTTCTGTGTCAGATACTGATGAGCAGGGGTGTTTTTCTACACTGAAGCTTTGACCATAGTGATAAATTATCTTAATAGGAAGTATAACCCTCTATATAATTAGTGAAACTTTCAAAAGTGAATATTCTAGTTTCTAATAAACATTCACTAGATGATGGTTTTCTTGTTTAGAGAGTGTATCTTTGTATACCTCTGTAGAAAATTCCTGTGAGATGCTTTTTTTTCTCTTTCATTGTAATCATGGTGTTTTTTTTTTCTTTCATCTTTACTGATTATTCTATTTTAGGTAATATTTGAGCAACTTGCTTTTAACTGTAGGCTTTTGAAAAATTAATTTTTATGGATTCTTAAATAGTATAGCAAATGAAAATGCCCTTTTATGGGAGCCTGTGCTGGGGCTCCACAGTCACACAGAGTTGCCTTTGAGAACAAGAATCAGTTATAAACTATGTAAAGTTGGGTAATTTAACTTTTCAAAGTTCTAGCATTCTCATTTGTAAAATGAGCATGATTTTGTGAGGAAAAATAAGACAATCTACTTAATGAGCTTAATTCTGTGCTTGGCAGTTAATAAGCTCCCATAAGAGCTTTGTTGTTATATTTTTTTTCTTCTTATCTCTGTTGCAGCACTATCCTATTATTGAAAACTTGTTCTATCAAGCAGTATGGTCTCTTATTCTTTTATATAGTTTTGTTCACTTATAGCCTACTGTGTCAATTTTCATTAACAAGATTGTATGTATATAGATATATGTATATAACATGAATATGTGTATCAAACACTATAAAATTTAAGTTTATACATATATAAAAATGCTTACAAAATGACTCATACTGGCCAGGTGCAGTGGCTCATGCCTATAGTCCCAGCACTTTGGGAGGCAGAGGCAGGTGGGTCATGAGGTCAAGAGATCAAGACCATCCTGGTCAACATGGTGAAACCCCGTCTCTACTAAAAATGCAAAAATTAGCTGGGCATGGTGGCACAT
This sequence comes from Cebus imitator, assembly GCF_001604975.1. NCBI lineage: Eukaryota > Metazoa > Chordata > Mammalia > Primates > Cebidae > Cebus > Cebus imitator. The sequence continues at coordinate 1,394,465 of NW_016107511.1, read as the reverse complement.
GCCTGTAGTCCCAGCTACTTGGGAGGCTGAGGCAGGAGAATTTCTTGAACCCAGGAGGCGGAGGTTGCGGTGAGCCAACATCGCACCATTGCATTCCAGCCTGGGTAACAAGAGTGAGACTCCATCTCAAAAAAGAAAAAAAAAAAATGACTCTTATTCACTGTGTTTCTTCAAATTGATTAGTTTCTACAAGGCAAAATAAAAATAACTAGTAGCAAAAAGAAATAGAAAATGTTGTTTGGCTCCCTCCTGGGAGTTCAAGGAGAGAGATCTGACTGAAATTTCTATTCAGAGATACAAAAATGTTTTAACATAAAAACGTTCTAATACTTTTACATCACAGTATATTATCAATGCAATACCTCATAATCTCTTTTCCTCCTTTCCTCTTAATGGTGCTATGACATTCTCAAATTCCACATATGACTTTTTTTATAATTTGGTCTCAGAGGGGCTGAGTTTGGAGTTTCCTTTATTTTGTGGCAGTAAAGATTTCTTTATTCCTTCATTCCTGTAACCCTGTGAAAGAATTTTAGGCCCTTCTCACTAGTGTCTATCCTTATTTTCCTATAATGCGAAGAGTATTTCATTTAGAAAAGAGACTAAAAAAGAGGCATAAAAAATAGGAACCAAGTAAAAATTATTATTTGATCCTTGAAAACACACATAAGAAAATCACCTGGGAGTTGCAAACATAGAAACATAGAGTTGCAAACATAGAAAGGAACAATCAGTACCAGCCAATCCAAAAACATACCAAATGTGGTAAAGAGCATTGACACAATGAAGAAACTGCATCAACTAATGGGCAACACAACCAGCTAGTATCAAAATGCCAGGATCAAATTTACACATAACAATATTAACCTTAAATGTAAATGGGCTAAATGCCCCAATCAAAAGACACAGACTGGCAAATTGGATAAAAAATCAAAACCTATCAGTATGCTGTATCCAGGAAACACATCTCACATGCAAGGATACAGATAGGCTCAAAATAAAGGGATGGAGGAAGATCTACCAAGCAAATGGAAAGCAAAAAAAGGCAGGAGTTGCAATCCTAGTCTCTGATAAAATAGACTTTAAACCAACAAAGATCAAAAGAGACAAAGAAGGGCATTACATAATGGTAAAAGGATCAATGCAACAAGAAGAGCTAATGATCCTAAATATATACGCACCTAATACAGGAGCACACAGATACATAAAGCAAGTTCTTAATGACTTACAAAGAGACCTAGACTCCCACACAATAATAGTGGGAGACTTCAATACTCCGCTGAAAATATTAGACAGATCAACGGAACAGAAAATTGACAAGGACATCCAGGACTTGAACTCAGACCTGTACCAAGCAAACCTAATAGACATTTACAGAACTCTCCACCCCAAATCAACAGAATATACATTCTTCTCAGCACCTGATCGCACCTACTCTAAAATTGACCGCATAATTGGAAGCAAATCCCTCCTCATCAAATGCAAAAGAATGGAAATCATAACAAACAGTCTCTCAGACCACAGTGCAATCAAGTTAGAACTCAGAATTCAGAAACTAACTCAGAACTGCACAACCTCATGGAAGCTGAACAAGTGGCTCTTGAATATTGACTGGATAAACAATGAAATGAAGGCAGAAATAAAGATGTTCTTCAGAACCAACGAGAACGAAGACACAATGTACCAGAATCTCTGGGACACATTTAAAGCACTGCCTAGAGGAAAATTTATGGCAATAAATGGCCACATGAGAAGCAAGGAAAGATCTAAAATCAACGCCCTATCATCAAAATTGAAAGAGCTAGAGGAGCAAGATCAAAAAAACTCAAAAGCTAGTGGAATACAAGAAATAATTAAGATCAGAGCAGAAGTGAAGGATATAGAGACACAAAGAACCCTTCAAAAAATCAGTAAATTCAGGAGCTGGTTTTTTGAAAATAGCAACAAAATAGACAGAACACCAGTCAGATTAATAGAAAAGAGAGAATAAACAAATAGATGCAGTAAAAACTGATAAAGGGGATATCACCACAGATTCCACAGAAATACAAACCACCATCAGATATTACTACAAACAACTCTTTGCACATAAACCAGTAAACCTGGAAGAAATGGATAAATTCCTGGATACTTATACCCTCCCAAGCCTAAACTAGGAAGAAGTTGAAACCCTGAATAGACCAATAACAAGGGCTGAAGTTGAGGCAGCAATTAATAGCTTACCAATCAAAAAAAGCCCAAGTCCAGACGAGTTCACAGCCAAATTCTACCAGATGTACAAAGAGGAGCTGGTACCATGACTTCTGAAACTATTCCAAACAATCCAAAAAGAGGGAATTCTCCCCAGATCATTTTATAAGACCTACATCATCCTGATACCAAAACCCTGCAGAGACTTAACAAGAAAAGAAAACTTCAAGCCAATATCCATGATGAACACAGATACAAAAATCTTCAATAAAATACTGACAAGTCGATTGCAACAGCACATCAAAAAGCTTATCCACCATGATCAAGTAGGCTTCATCCCGGGGATGCAAGGCTGGTTCAACATATGCAAGTCTTTAAACATAATTCACCACATAAACAGAATGAAAGACAAAAACCATATGATTATTTCAATAGATGCAGAGAAGGCCTTTGACAAAATTCAATAGCCCTTTATGCTAAAAACTCTCAATAAACTACGTATCGATGGATCATATCTCTAAATAATAAAAGCTATTTATGACAAACCCACAGCCAACATCATACTGAATGGGCAAAAACTGGAAGCATTCCCTTTGAAATCTGGCATTAGACAAAGATGCCTTCCCTCACCACTCCTATTCAATATAGTACTGGAAGTTCTAGCCAGAGCAATCAGGCAAGAAAAAGAAATAAAGGGTATTCAATTAGGAAATGAGGATGTCAAATTGTCTCTATTTGCAGACAACATGATTGTATATGTAGAAGATCATCTTAGCCCCAAATCTCCTTAAACTGATAAGCAAGTTCAGCAAAGTCTCAGGATACAAAATCAATGTGCAGAAATCACAAGCATTCCTATATACCAATAACAGACTTAGAGCCAAATCAAGATGAACTGCCATGCACAGTTTCTACAAAGAGAATAAAATACCGAGGAATACAACTAACAAAGGTTGTCAAGGACCTCTTCAAGGAGAACTACAAACCACTGCTCAATGAAATAAGAGAGAACACTAACAGATGGAGAAACATTTCATGCTCATGATTAGGAAGAATCAATATCGTGAAAATGGCTATATTGCCCAAAGTAATTTATAGATTCAGCTGGAAAAAACCGCCTTTAACTTCGTATGGAACCAAAAGAGAGCCTGCATAGCCAAGTCAGTTCTAAGCAAAAAGAACAAAGCTGGAGGCATCATGCTACCTGACTTCAAACTATACTACATGGCTACAGTAATCAAAACAGCATGGTACTGGTACCAAAACAGAGATATAGACCAATGGAACAGAACAGAGGCCTCAGAGGCAATGCCACACATCTACAACCATCTGATCTTCGACAAACCTGACAAAAACAAGCAATGGGGAAAGGATTCCCTGTTTAATAAATGGTGTTGGGAAAACTGGTTAGCCATGTGCAGAAAGCAGAAACTGGACCCCCTTCCTGACACCCTACACTAAAATTAACTCCAGATGGATTAAAAACTTAAACATAAGATCTAACACCATAAAAACCCTAGAATAAAACCTAGGCAAAACCATTCAGGACATAGGCATAGGCAAGGACTCCATGCCTAAAACACCAAAAGCATTGTCAACAAAAGCCAAAATAGACAAATGGGATCTAATTAAACTCCAGTGCTTCTGCACAGCAAAAGAAACAATCATTAGAGTGAACCAGCAACCAACAGAATGGGAAAAAATTTTTGCAATCTACCCATCTAACAAAGGACTTATATCCAAAATCTACAAAGAACTAAAACAGATTTACAGGAAATCAAACAAACCCATTCAAAAGTGGGCAAAGAACATAAACAGACACTTTTCAAAAGACATATATGAGGCCAACAAACATATGAAAAAATGCTCATCATCACTGGTCATTAGAGAAATGCAAATCAAAACCACATTGAGCTACCATCTCACGCCAGTTAGAATGGCTATCATTAAAAAATCTGGAGACAACACATGCTGGAGCAGATGTGGAGAAATAGGAACACTTTTACACTGTTGGTGGGAGTGTAAATTAGTTCAACCATTGTGGAAGACAGTGTGGCAATTCCTCAAGGACACAGAAATAGAAATTCTATTTGACCCAGCAATCCCATTACTGAGTATATATCCAAAGGATTATAAATCATTCTGTTATAAGGACACATGCACACATATGTTTATTGCTGCACTGTTTACAGTAGCTAAGACTTGGAACCAGCCCAAATGCCCATCGATGATAGACTGGACAAGGAAAATGTGGCACATATACACCATGGAATACTATGCAGCCGTAAAAAGTGATGAGTTCGTGTCCTTTGTAGGGACATGGATGAACCCAGAAACCATCATTCTCAGCAAACTGACACAAAAGCAGAAAAACATCACATGTTCTCACTCATAGGTGGGTGTTGAACAATGAGAACACATGGGCACAGGGAGGGGAGCATCACACACTGAGGTCTGTGGGGGGTGGGGACTAGGGGAGGGACAGTAGGTGGTAGGGAGTTGGAGAGGGATAACATGGGGAGAAATGCCAGATATAGGTGATGGGGATGGAGGCAGCAAACCACATTGCCATGTATGTACCTATGCAACAATCCTGCATATTCTTTACATGTACCCCAGAACCTAAAATGCAATTTTATATATTTATATAAAAAATATTTGCAAACTAGGCATCCAACAGAGGTCTAATATTCAGAATTTATGAGGTACTTAAACAATTAGGCAAGCAAAAAGCAAACAACCCTACCTTAAAATGTGCAAAAGACATGAACAAACACTTCTCGAAAGAAGACATACACATGGCCAATAAACCTATAACAAAGTGTTCCACACTCATCATCAGAGAAATGCAAATCAAAACCACAGTAAGATTCTATCTCACACCTGTCAGAATGGCTATTACTAAAAAGTCAAAAAACAATGAATGCTGGTGAGGCTGTGGAGAAAAGGGAACACTTATACACTATTGGTGGGAATGTAACTTACTTCAGCCACCATGGAAATGAATTTGGAGATTTCTCAAAGAACTTAAAAGAGAACTGCCATCCAACCCAGCAATCCCATTACTGGGTAGATAGCCAAAAGAAATGGAATCATTCTACCAACAAGACACATGCACTTGTGTGTTTATCATGGCACTATTCACAATAGCAAATACTTGGAATCAACCTTGGTGCCTATCACTAGTGGAATGAGTAAAGAAAATGTGGTTCATATACACCAAGGAATATTATGGAGCCATACAAAATAATGAAATAACGTCCTTTGTAGCACCATGGATGCAGTTGGAGGCCATTATCCCAAGTGAATTAACACAGGAACAGAAAATCAAATACTGCATGTTTGCACTTGTAAGTGGACGCCAAACACTGGTAACTCATGGACATAAGGATGGCAACAATAGACACTAGAGACTACTAGAGGGGAAAGGGAGAGGGTGGGACAGTGGTTGAAAAACTGCTTAGTTAGTACCTGGGTGAAGGGATCATTCATACCCCAAACCTCAGCATCATACGATATACCCAAGTAACAAACTTGCATATGTACCTCCTGAATATAAAATAAATGTTGGAAAAAACTACAGATCTGGAACTGGGACTGCTCTGATTTGAATACCTCCCTCAAAATTTATGTTATGAGGGACTGGGCTTCTTATAAAAGGACTCCACTTTTGTCTCTTGCTCACCCATGCCTTCTGCCTTGTTATGACATAGCAAGAAGGCCTTTACCGATGCCACCGCCTTGATCTTGAGCATGCCAGTCTCCAGAACTGTTACAAATAAATTTCTGTTCATTATCTAAAAAAGGAAAAATAATTCAAAAATTAGTAAGTCATTAAATGAATAAAACAAGAAAATTAACAGATTGAAATTATGCAGAAAAACTAAAAAATTCTGGAGCTGAAAAAAACTTGAATGAAATGAAAAATGCAATAGATTATATCAACAAACAGAATCAGTGAAGCAGAAGAAAGGCTCTGAACTCAAAGACAGTTGAGTGAAAATACAGTTAGAGGAGAAAAAAGAAAAAAATATAAAGTAATGAAAGAAGCTTATGGACCTTACAGGAAAGCATCATAAGAACAAAACTTAAAATTATAGACAATGAAAAAGGAGAATAGAGAGATAAAGGGCTAGAAAAGTTAGTTAAAGAAATAATAGGGCAGGTGTGGTGGCTCACATCTATAATCCCAGCACTCTGGGAGGCTGAGGTGGGAAGGTCTCTTGAGCCCAGGAGTTTGAGGTTGCAGTGAGCTATGATCATGCTATTGTACTCCAGCCTGGCTGATAGAGCAAGATTCTGTTTCAAAGAGAGGGAGAGAGAGAGAGAGAGAGAGAGAGAGAGAGCAAGGGAAGAAGGAAATAGTAGCAGAAAGAAAGAAAAAGAAGGAAGAAGGAAGGGAGGGAGGAAAGAGAAAAAGAAGACAGGAAGGAAAAAAGACAGGCAGGCAGGCAGAAAAGTTTGCCAATCTTGGGGGAAATATACATTTTCCTACACAGGAAGGTCAGAGGTCTCTAATCAGATTCAATCCAAATAAGACTACACCAACATGTTGAAACAGGTAACACTGTCTTATTGCGTCATATGGATAGATTCTTAAATCATCTCCACAATGAATATTTTCCTAATACTTTAAAAAATATGGATAAGAATAAATGTTAATAATGCTGTATTCTTTTTTTTTCAGAAAAGTCATAATTTTATATGAAAAAGTTGAATTGCTTGAATAATGCTGTATTCTTAATGACTTTTTTCTTTTGAGATGGAGTCTTGCTCTGTCACCCATGCTGGAGTGCAGTGGTGCAATCTTGGCCCACTGTAACCCCCTGAAATGTAATATTATGTCTAGTTCTGTCACTGCTGGATTACCTTACAGAGGTTCCTGCTTATAAAGAGACACGCATTTCTCTGATATAATGTGTAAATACTTAACAAGAAAAACTCTGCCTCATAAATAGCAGGACCTGAACAATATGGCTTCTCTTGCATCCATATTTCCAATTCCTGACTAAATAGACTTTGTGTAACATCCTTTGTTTATTGCATTAGAAACATATTCTTCCTTTCATGAATGTCCTTGTTCAATAATCTTTGGTGCTATGGAAAAGATTCAAGTGTCAAGATACTAGTTCTGAAGTAGCCATGAGCATGAGAATTAAAGATGGGCATTAATAACGTTAGAATTTAACCTTAGTCAGGATTTTGTCTGTGAAATAGAAAAAATCCAAGAGAAATCAGATTTGATCTGCATTTTGAAAATGAGGTTTTTTTTTTTTTACATTTAAACTCCTATCTCTTACTTTGTATTCCTTAATATCCTTATTAATAATTCAAATCAAATCATTCAAATCAAATGGCTTGTCTTTCAGAGCCTTGAACATTTTAAAGACACTGTGTCATTCTTTTTAAAAGAGAGAGAAAAATTACTTAGTAGAAGGAGTTCCCTAGGGAGCTATTGTGCTACACTCCGGCAAAAGTTTCATTAGCTAAACTTCTGATTGAAAGGAAAAATAAATTCAGATTTAGGAATGACTTCTATTTATTGTAAGAAAGTTTGCAAAAATTACTGAAAAATATCCCAAGAACTCAATGTAAATTTACTCTGGTTGTATTTTTTCCATCCTTGCTCCCCAAAATAATAAAAAAGTAAAATGGCCAATAAATTTACATTAACAGTGAATTGTCTACCCTTGAATCAGAATGAATTCATTACTTTGGTAATTAATTAAGCAAGCTCAGATGAAAACTAGGATCTCCTAAAGAGCTTGCATGTCAGTATTAGCCCTATCACATCTCATTAATTTGCTGTAGACAAACTTTTGAACACACACATTGAGCTCCCATCTGTACAAGTATCACAGGTTTCTTTTATTGTTCTATATAGAATCTTAGTACTAAGATTTTTTTTCTTCATCTGAACTACATTTCTTAAGCTATGATACAAAATCTTTTAAGAAAATTATTTCTGAAAGGAAACTACATAAATATGCATTTGTGCGTTTGTTATCCTTCCCAAATCTTTTTTTTTTTTTTTTTTTTTTTTTTTTTTTTTTTTTTTTTTTTTTTTTTTTTTTTTTTTTTTGAGACGGAGTTTCGCTATTGTTACCCAGGCTGGAGTGCAATGGCGCGATCTCGGCTCACCGCAACCTCCACCTCCTGGGTTCAGGCAATTCTCCTGCCTCAGCCTCCCGAGTAACTGGGACTACAGGCATGCACCACCATGCCCAGCTGATTTTTTTGTATTTTTAGTAGAGACGGGGTTTCACCATGTTGACCAGGGTGGTCTCGATCTCTTGACCTCGTGATCCACCCGCCTCTGCCTCCCAAAGTGCTGGGATTACAGGCTTGAGCCACTGCGCCAGGCCCCCAAATCTTTTTTGTTGTTGTTGTGATACCTGCTTTGGTCATTGTTTGGAGCTTCTGGTTGCCAGAGTTCCTATAGGATCACATCTTAGATCAAGGCAGACCTACCTTCCAGAGCTATAGAGCTCTGGGTACTGGGCTGGTCATTCTTGACTTTCCTCTCTTCTCTCCTTTCCTCTCCTTCCTCTCCTCTCCTCCATCCCTTCCCCTCTGTTGATCCTTACCATCCAGCTCCTTGGGTTATGGTGCCAAAAATGCGGCCAGATCTAGTACCCAAGCTAATGTGTTAAGAGGAAAAAGATTAGTGAAAACCACCAGCACACTCTGTCTGTTCTGGCTTTTCTGTGCATTTTAACAGTGGATTCTGTTAATAATAATCCTACTTCAGTTATTTAACCCAAGACTGATTTGAATGCTAGTAATGTCAAATCAGGTAGGACAGAGTTTTGTCATCAGAGCAAACAAATGTCAGATGCACTAGAAGACAAAGCAGGACATAGGTAAGAATGCAGATTCTGAGTCAGATCGGTTGGGTTCAAATGCCCTCTTCACCATTTGCTAGTTGTATGAACTTGGGCTAGCTGCTTAACCACTTTGTACCTTGTTTCTTCATCTATATAGTAGGTGTTACTATACAACATACTTTATAAGATTATTATGAGAATGAAACCAAAATAATCTGTACAAATTATTGATAGATCTGAGGTCATTAGCAAATTGTTCAGTGGATAAGAGTAGATGCCTGATTGCAGAGGACTTAGGAGAGGAAATGAGTTAATGAAAAAGAGAGAGCAAATGATGAATAATTTCTCTAGAAGTTGGGATGCTTAGAGAAAGGGAGTGGAATAGCAGTAGCAAGAGGGACATACACGGGCAGAAGACAATGTGAAGCGGAAGCTGGAGAGACTAGAGCATGGTCACTGCCAGGGATGCTGGTGGAACTCTCATGCCCATCAAGAGCTTGGAGACAGAAGAGACTCACAGAGTGGCTGAGAAGCAAAGTCCCAGAGGGACGGTAGGGAAAAGGATCCAGAACATAGAAGACACTGAAAAACAATGATCTTTTCTGAAACAGGAGGACAATAGCTAATTATGCATGCTTTATTTTAAATTTCTGAAAGGGAGTTTATGGCTGTTTTTTATCTGCTTGATGTTCAGAAGATTCAAGCTCTCTGATAAGAGTGATGAAGGATCAGGTGCCGTGGCTCATACGTGTAACCTTAACACTTTGGGAGGCTGAGGCAGGCAGATCCCTTGAGTCCAGGAGTTCAAGACCAGCCTGGGCAACACAGTGAGAACCCCATCTCTACAAAAAAATACAAAAATTACCCAGTCATGGTAGTGTGTGCCTGTAGTCCCAACTACTCAGAAAACTAAGTCAGGAGGATTGCTTCAGGCTGGGAGATTGAGGCTACGGTGAGCTGTGATTGAGCCAATGCACTCCAGCCTGGGTGAAAAAGCAAGAGCCTGCCTCAAAAACAAGCAAACCAAAAAGCAGTAAGAGAAAAGTGGAATTAAGGTAGGAAATTTTTATGTGTGTGTGTTAACAGAGGATGTGGAATGGAAGAAGATTTTGACAGGGAACAACAAGAGTCCCTGGTAATAGTACATTCTACACTGGAAACACCTGCCTGGACCATTGCCCAGATCAGTTAAATGGGAGCCTCAAGAGAGTAGGAACTAAGCATTATGTTAAAGAATCTCACCTGATGTTTCCAATATTCATTCAAGGTTGAGTATCGTTGTCCTGGTAGCATACAGACCCCAGGATGGAGCCATGAATAGGGACCCCACCTATACAGCTGGGGCCTTTTCTCCAGCAATAGCCAGCTGTTTGCAGAATCTGAGAAGGCAACTGAGAAGATTGACCTAGAATTAGCATCTGTAAGTATGCTGACATGTGAGGATTTGGGTACATAAATGCTAACAAATTGGCAAAAGAGTAAGTGGAAAAAAAATGTACCATGCTGTTTATTCAATGTGGAGAGGACAATTAGATCAAGAGAGGCTGATAAAATCAGAAGGAGTCAACGTGTCAAAGAAGCTATAGTTTGGGAGTGAGAAATCTGGGAATATCTAGAGGTGTACAGTAAACACATAGAGTTTAAATAAGATTTCAAAGATGGTGGCTCCATGCCAGGTGATGATGAGGATGGCCGTGGGAATGAGGCTGAAGTGGAGCAGCTGGAGCTCACTTGCATCAGGGGATTTGAAGTCAAGGCATCTTATTCATCTTTTGACGAAAAATTACTTTTGTGAGGAAGTGCAACGCTGTGAAATGATGGGAGACTACTGGAAATGCATCCAGACCTCACCACAAGTAAGATGAGGGGAGATGAGGGAACTGCATTCCTGAGCATTATAAGGGTAGGTGTGCCCCTCTCTCCCTCTCTCCCTCTCTCCCTCCCTCTCTCCCTCCCTCCCTCCCTCCCTCTCTCCCTCCCTCCCTCCCTTCCTCTCTCCCTATCTTCCTCCCTGCTTGCTTTCTTTTCTTTTTTCTTTTCCTTCTTTCCTTTCTTTCTTTTTCTTCCTTTTTCTTTCTTTCCCTCCCTCTCTCCCTCTCTCTTTTCCTTTCTCCCTCCCTCCCTCCCTTCCTCCCTCTCTCTCTCCCTCCCTCCCTCTCCCTCTCCCTTTCCTTTCCTCTCCCTTCCCCTCCCCTGCCATCTCCCCTACTCTCCCCTCCCCTGTCCCCTCCTCTCCCCTCCCCTGTCCCCTCCTCCTCTTCCCTCCCCTTTCCCCTCCCTCACCTCACCCTTCTCCAGGCTGGAGGCTGGAGAATTCAACAAGACTCATTTCTATTTGCTATGTCACTTTACAATTTCATTTTTAATTTATTTTCCCATTTAAACTTGTTTTGGGATTGAACTTGCTTTGGTTTAGCTTTCTGTATTTTTTCCTCCTGGTTTTAGCTTTAGTAACCACTTTCCTCTTATTAATGTCATTTTACTTTGTATGCTGAAGGCTAATTTTCTAACTTCATTTAAAGTCTGAACCCTGCAGTGATGCAAAATAATACAGATAAGTCTGATTGTCCTTTAGAAAAACAGCAACATTTTATAAGTTAAATCACATTCACCTTGAAAGAAATCATGTGTTTAATAAACCTTGAGAACCGCTGCCCTGGGGACTCACCGTGCACACATTTTAGTTGTGCTTTCACATGCACATTAATGAATGTGGCTAACATCTCATGGGTCGTATTTTAAAATGTAGTACAGTGTTTAAGACGAATATTGCCGCAGTTTGTGTTTTTATTTTCCTATACCATCTGTGGCTTAAAATCTACATCCAGATATTAAGAGGACTGAATTGTGGCTTACGTTGATGACACTGTGAGGAACAAATGCTACGCTGAGGTAAAATGAATAAAATTAGCAGTAGGAACTGAGAAGGACTGCAAACTGCTGTGAGCCAATGAACAGAAAACTGACCCTCTGCAGACTTGGGTAGGACCAGACAGAACTGTTCTAGAAAGGCAGAGTGGGAAAACATCTTGATTTTTCAAAGTATGTATAGTTAGAGCCCCCCCCCCCATAATTTTCTTCCAATATTTTTTTTTTATATTCTATTCCTCAACCAAATTTTTCTTTTCCAGAGTGAAAAAAACAACATTTAACCCTGGGACAGTTTTAGTGCAATTTTGAAATCATTAGACTTGCTGAAAGTTAAAAAGAATGGAGCATATTTTAAAATTTGCATTTTGCTGTGTGGTTTCTCTATCTGTCGGTGTATTGGCTAGGAAACACTGAACTGCTATCACCTTTCAAACTCCTTAGTGAATTTATTAGAGCAAGAACCAAGAAACAAAAACAAAACCTTGTCTTCCTTCTTACATTCTTTCAACCTTGCTTCGTCCCAAAGTGTATTTGAAGTGGAAATCATTTGACTTTTCCACAGTGCGTTTACTCATATCTATACATCTTCTCTCAGATAAGATCCTAGGAGTAATCACCATTACCTCCATTTTGCAAATGAAGGTGGGATATTCAAGAAGGATAAGTGATTTACATCATACCTGGAATTGTGAAAGGTCTTGAACTCTGGTTTTATTAGATCTTCCAACTTAAAAACCATTCCCCCCAATCCTGCCCTCACCACAAAACCCGGCACTGCTTCCCTCCGTTTATAAGTAGGTAACATGTGGACAGAAAGATTCTGGAAATTCCTGGTTTCTCAGGGTGGCACTGTTTTCTACTGGAAGTTTCTCACAGGATAGTCCTTGTGTGGTTTGCAAAGTGAGCCCACAGCACTGCCTGTGGGAAATGAGAGCAGCAGAGAATTCCGACTGCCCTCCATCTGCCCCATGGGTGTCTTGCAGCTGCAGGACTCTGTCGGACAGTTCCTGTGGCCCCTGTCGTTCTCCCCGTTGCTCCTACTTGGAATAGGGAATCCCAGAGGACAGGCTCCTATGGGGCCTGTAAGCTGCACACAGCACTGAGGACATGCAGAAAGTTCAGTGGCAGGAAAGTCTGAGCCCCACCGAGATAATATTAAAGATGCAGATTGCTGTTCTGTATTTAATTGAATCTTCAAGGTGTGACTGTCAAGTTGAAAATGACATGCCATGTTAAGACTTATTAGACCAACTCAGCTTGTGATTTGAAAAATTCGATCATATTTTCTTTATCCATTCCACCAATCAAAGGACATTTAGGTTATTTCCACATCTTGGCTGTTGTGAATAATGCTGCAGTGAACATGGGAGAGCTAATATTTCTTCCAGATCTTCATTTCATATTGGGAACAGTATATATCCAAAAGTAAGATTGCTGGGTCATATGATAGCTCTATTTTTAATCTTTTGAGCAGGTCTGCCATAATGTTTTCCATTGCAGCTGCACCATTCACATTCCTACCAACAGTGCACAAGTGTTTCCTTTTTTTCACATCATTGCCAACACTTGCGATCTCTTTGGGCATAAATTTCAGTTAAACAAGTTCTAGAGATCTGCTGTACAAAACTGTGCAGATAGTTAATGGTACTGTATTGTTTAAGATGACAGATCTCATGTTAAGTTTCTTACCACAATAAAAATAATTATGCCATAAATATGCATAAGGCTTTTTCAATGAATATAATACTCAAAATCTGCAAAGGAAATGCTTCTTAGCAACAAGGGACCAATAGGAGGATTATATCCTTTCGTTCTTCAGCTATATTTAAAGTGAGTATTTAGAGTTGAAAAATAATCAATGTTTTTTCGCTGTTTTCATTTGGAGTCACTACACACACAGCTATAAAATTTTTAAGAAAAATAGGCTTATGCAGAAGTACAGAGAAGAAAGATTACGTACACCCACAAACCTGACTCCTAGCAAGTGTAACTTGTAAAGTATGAAACAGCTTATATGTTAGGAGTGTAATTATAAATTGGCAAAATGTCCTTTTTATCACACTCCAATACATTTTTATTGCTTTCAGCTTGCTCAAGGTTTTTTATTGCTCAGGATTTTTCTCTGAAACGTACTTGGAGGAAAGCGCTGTCCTTTGTAAAGCCATACGCTGTCTTAGAAACTCTCACCTCCGGAACCTCTTCTTCTGGCACAGGCTTTGTCCTTTTCCTTTTTTTGTTAAGTCCACAGAACCAGCTCAGGGAAAAATGGTGAAGTGGGCCGACGTGGTCTTTTCTAGTTCTTGGTGTCGTTCACCTGTTCACCGATGTGAACTTTTTTGGACCCCATCTGGGTCAGTTGTCCTCAGGAGTGGTGTAAACTCTCCAGGCTCCTTGTTTCCTAGTCCAGGGTCTGCTGTGTTCTGGTTTAACAAACATCTGGGACAAATGAATGAACAAGGCACTACCTGAAAACAATCCCCACAAAAGGCGATTTCAACTTCAATAAGGGTATTTAAACTTTAATAAAGAACTTTAAAAGGCTTCTATGCCCCAAACAATGAGTACTTTGATGGTAACACCTCAGATATGAGCAATGGAGGTGACACTTTGAGAGAAAGTGACTGTAGTAGTCCCCAGATCCCTGCTGGATACCGGAAACTGCAGGCAGTACTGAACCCTATATGTACTATGTTTTTTTCTTATACATACACACCTGTGATGAAGTTGTTTTTATAAATAAGACCCAGTCAGAGATTAATGACAAGAACCAGTCATAAATAGAAAATTGTAGCAATACGCCAGCATCACTGCTTGTGCACTTTGGGGCCGTTATTATGTGAAATAAGAGTGATTTGAACACAAGCACTGGGATACCATGACAACCCACCTAATAACCCAGATGGTTACTTAAGTGACTAATAGGTGGGTAGCTTATAAGGCATGGATATGCTGGACAGAGGGATGATTCACATCCCACGTGGGACGGAGCAGGGTGACATGTGATTTCATCATACTTCTCAGGATGGTGAGAATTTAAAACTTATGAATTGTTTTTATTTCTGGAATTTTCCATTTAATATTTTCAGGCCATGATTAACCACGGGTAGCTGAAACTATGGAAACCAAAACTGCAGGTAAGAGGGAGTACTGTATTTCTGATGTAGTTCAAATTACACTTTAAAATTTGTCCATAGAAAATTGTGTGTTTATTCTTACAGACCTGTGGAACCAATTGTAAAATATCCTAGGTAGGCTAAAATAATTGCTTCTGCTAGCTCATGTTTAAAAATATGTTTTTATTTGTGAGATAAATCTTTATTTTATCTCACAAATAAAAGAGATAAAGAATACAATAAAATACGTTTGCTCTTCTAAAATTTGTATTATTAAGCTTTAAATAAAATACAGGAAAATATCTCTACTATACTAAAGTAAGGAATTTTATTCTAAAGCCTCAAATCTAAAATCTATAAAATAGTCTAAAAGAGAAGTAATGAAAATCAGGGCCAGCTGCAGTGGCTCATACCTGTAATCCCAGTACTTAGGAGGCTGAGGCGTGTGGATCATCTGAGGTTAGTAGTTTGAGACCAGCCTGGACAACATGGTGAAACCCTGTCTCTACTGAAAATACAAAAATTAGCCAGGTATGCTAGCAGGCACTTGTAATCCCAGCTACTCGGGAGGTTAAGGCAGGAGAATCACATGAACCTGGGAGGAGGGGATTGCAGTGAGCCACCACTGTGCTCCAGCCTGGGCAACAGACACTCCAACTCAAAAAAAAAAAAAAAAAAAAAAAAAAAAGAAAAGAAAATCAATATTTCTGTATAAGCTTGGGAATCAATCTTGCATGTCAGACAAATTTAGGTAATTTAGGTCAAGGTGATTATGGTTGTCATGACAATGAAATAGTGACCATCTCTGAGCAAAGGGAATTATGTGGCAAGTGCTCAAAAACATAAACTATGATGATAATGATGATTTAAATTTGGGAATATAATCCCATTTCCTTTGGGCTACTCTAAAGCTAGCAAAAAATCAATTAGCTAAAAAAATTTCATTCCAGAAATTAGTTTCTGTGGCCTAGAGGAAAATACTTGGTGCCTTATCATCAGTCACTGATTTGAACGGGTACTTAAAGTACACCTCCATATGCAGGTAAAAGGAAGTTACTCAGTAGTCAGCAACCTTGTGGATTAGAAATACAGCCATCCCTGGTCAGGCGCAGTGGCTCAAGTCTATAATCCCAGCACTTTGGGAGGCCAAGGCAGACAGATCATGAGGTCAGGAGTTTGAGAACAGCCTAACCAACATGGTGAAACCCCATCTTTACTAAAAATACAAAAATTAGCCGGGCATGTTGGTGCACATCTGTAATCCCAGCTACTCAGGAGACTGAGGCAGGAGAATCACTTGAACCCAGTAGGTGGAGGTTGCAGTGAGCCGAGATCATGCCACTGCACTCTAGCCTGGGTGATGGATCAAGACTCAGTCTCAAAAAAAAAAAAAAAAAAAAAAAAAAAAAAAAAAAAAAAAAAGAAAAAAAAAAAAAAAAAAAAAAAAAAAGAAATACAGTCATCCCTGGATATCTGTGGGAGATTCATTCCAGTAGCTCTCCCCCAACAAAGATACCAACATTCGTGGATGCTCAAGTCCTTATATGAAATGGTGTCATTTTGCATGTCACCTATGTACAGCCTCCTATATACTTAAATCATCTCCAGATTACTCATAATACCTAATCTGATGCAAATGCTGTATAAATGATTATTATACTATATTTTTTAGGGGATAATGACAAGAAAGAAATGTTTGTACATGTTCAACAAAGACACAGCCATCCATTTTTTCCCCACTATTTTTAATCATGGTTGGATCCATGAATGCAGAACCCATGGATATTGAGGTCAGCTGAGTGCTATCCTGAAACAGTGATAAATAAGAGTAAATCTTGCTCCTGTTTACTGGGATGTTCATGGCAGCATTGTTTATAAGAGTGAAAATTTGCAACTCTCTAGTGTCTAGAGGTTTATCCATATAGAACAGGAAAATCATGTTAAATATATACCATACAAAACTATGCAGATCTTAAAAAGAATTAGTGAGACCCAAATGCATGAAATGGAGAGATGTCCATGACATGTATCATTTAAGTGTAAACAGAAGTTGGAGAAAGAATGTGCACTGTACAAACATAAAATATGTGTGAATATAATGTTAAAGAACTCAAAGTGCATTCACTGATCTGGTTATTCTAGGGAGGAGAGAGGACAGATTGGCAAAAGATGACATGCTCATTTTACTCCATATATTTAGATATTTGAATTTTTACAAAGACACATTTATGTACATAAATATATAGGCTAGTGCCATGGCTCATGCCTGTAGTCCCAGTGCTCTCAGAGACCAAAGTGGAGGGAGCGCTTGAGGTCAGGTGTTTTATTTGTTTTGTTTTTTGAGACGGTGTCTCTCTGCAACACTCAGGCTGGAGTGCATTGGTTTCTTGGCTCACTGAAACCTCCACGTCCTGGGCTAAAGCGATTCTCCTGCCTCAGCTTCCTAAATAGCAGGGACTACAGGTGCGTGCTGCCACACCCAGCGAATTTTTGTATTTTTAGTAGAGATGGGGTTTCACCATATTGGCCAGGCTGGTCTCGAACTCCGAGGTCAGAAGTTTTAGACCAGCCACGGCAACAGAGCAAGACCTCATCTCAACAACAACAAAAAATTTAATTAACTGGGCATAGTGGCATGTGCCTGTCGTCCCAGCTACTCAGGAGGCTAATATGGGAGGGATAGCTTGAGCCCAGGAGTTCGAGTCCTTGAGCCCAGGACAGGGCTGAGCTATGATTGTGCTGCTGTACTCCAACCTGGGTGACAGAATGAGACCTTATCTCTAAAACAATAAAAAATATATAAGTAATTAAAAATGATGATAATAAACACTTTGTGTCTGCTGTGTGTCAGGCATTCTTCCTTATACTGTCACTCTGAAATAGATAATATTATAATTTATGGATGAGGAAACTGAGGCACCAAAGGATTTTTGTCCAAAGTGCCACCTTTAGTAAGTGGTTCCAGAGTCTTTATTATTAACCCCCAAGCTATGTGACCCTTCAAATCATGGAAGCTTGGTCCAATGCAAAATGAAAATGTGGTCCCCTCACTCAAAATTTATGAATAATTTTAAGATGGCAAAAGCCAAAAATGAACTCAAACATTGAGAGGGCTGTTCTGAGGCTGGGGCTCAGCCTGTGGTACCACACAGGTCGCACACCCGTGAAGGTGACCCTGCGCAGAAGTAATAAAAATAGATCAAACAATGGATTTCAGCAAAAAAAGGTCTTAAGGACAGGGCTGCATCCGATCATTTCTAAGATCTTCTGAGTGGTTTTATCTTAAAATAGGAACCTGAGGTTAGGCAGATCAGGGTGAGATTCCAGCTCTGTCATGGATGAGCTGCTGAACTCTGAGCAGGCCATACTGAAAGGTGGCGTCTGATCTGCAAACTGAATCACAGGAGAAGTCAGCCTGGAGGAATCTTTGTGAGCTTACTTGCTAACCTGTAACGTGGTAAAGAATAACTGCCTTATGGGATTACTGGGGTGGGAGGAACTAGCCAGGAGGAGGCTTGGGTAAAGAGGTCCCAAGGACCCTTTGGTTCTAAAATCCTAGAATTCTGACTTTTTGTTTTTTTTTTTGAGATGGAGTCTCGCTCCATCACCCAGGTGGAGTGCAGTGTCGTGACCTCGACTCTCTGCAACCTGCCTCTCCCAGGTTCAAGCGATTCTCCTGCCTCAGCATCCCGAGTAGCTGGGACTACAAGTGCACACCACCATGCCCGACTAATTTTTGTATTTTTAGTAGAGACAGGGTTTCACTATTTTGGCCAGGCTGGTCTTAATCTCCTAACCTCAAGTGATCTGCCTGCCTTAGGCTCCCAAAGTGCTGGGATTACAGGAGTGAGCCACCATGCCTAGCCCAGAATTACAATTTCTGTGTCTATTTAGAAACTCAAAAATGTATTTTAGAGTTATAAATATGACATCTAAGCATTCTAGCATTCTGAGGTATAGGGAGAAATGTTTAGAAATGAGTAAGTTCTGAATCATCCACACACCATCTGGATTTCCAGTTAGATATTCATTTGGTTTAATAAGGAAGCACATCTGGGAGGTGAAGGTGGAAGATATCGCTACAATTTTATGAACCTTAGTTTAATCATATGTTTTCTTATAACCCACAAAGTACCAGGCATTGTGCTAGGCACTGGGGGTTCAGAGCATACTGTGAGAAAAGATAATGGTGAGAGATGGTCCATAAACAACTATTCAAATAAAATAATACTTGAACGTGAGAAGTGCTATTAGCAACAGCAATCATAAAAGGAGTCATGATGTAGAGTGAATGGATGGGGTCTTGAACAGTAATCTTAAGTCAGGCGGGAACAGAGAAGGTGAAGAAGTGATATTCAGTGTGAAAATTGAGCAGTAGAAGGAGCCAGACAGAGAAGATCTGGTGGAGGAACATTATGACACAAGGGACAGGAAGATCAAGGCCTCGGAAACAGGGACCCGCTTGAGGGATTTAGGGGGAAGAAAAAGGTTCATTGTGACTGGCAATCAGCAAACACATGGGAAGGGTGTTGGAGATGGAACCAGACGGGGAGTGCTCAGAGCTTTTGGGGTCTCATAAAGCAAAGGCGACAGAGGCTGAGAACTGAGGAAAAGGTGTCAGGCTTGTTGGAGTCATGCTGGTGATCACTGCAGCGTCAGCATCAGAGTTGTGAGGAAGAAAGTCAAATTGTAACAGGTTTAAAATTAGTGAGTATGGGAAAAGCAGAAGCAGTGGCTTTATATTTTTCTTTCCTGGAGAGAGGTGCTAAAGGCATTCAGGAGTAGGGGCAAGAAGGCTTGGAAGTTCCATGTGATTTACTCTAAGAAGGAAAGCTACTATGTATAGATGATGGATAGATGCGGAGATACATATAGAAAAATAGATAGGGGGCTGGGCGCGATGGCTCACGCCTGTAATCTCAGCACTTTGGGAGGCCGAGGCGGGTGGATCACAAGGTCAAGAGATCGAGACCATCCTGGTCAACATGGTGAAACCCCGTCTCTACTAAAAATACAAAAAAAATTAGCTGGGCATG
>NW_016107511.1:1271982-1374293 GCF_001604975.1 Cebus imitator | reverse complement strand
AAAAAAAAAAAAAAAAGGTAGGTTATGTATAGATAAATGTAAAGATAGACGACATATAGCAATAGAAGAAAAAAATGCATGCCAGTGGTTTATGGTTACATCTCTAGCAGAAATAATAAGATCACTAGAAATAATCCACCGGCACCATTTTCTGACGTGTTAAGAAGTCCACATGTAGTGTCACATCACTGAGACGGGCATTGTCGCCAGTTCTTACATATTTCATTAAAAACATTCTCTCTACCAGGTAACATTGTATATTAGGATTTTTCCATGTATCTGTAATTTTTTTAAACTACCCAAAAGCAGAACCAGCATTATTGTAGAAGTACATTTAAAACCTCTTTGCTGGGCATGCTTCTGGGAAATGGAACACGGTAGGTTAGTCAGCCACGCTGTGGCTGTGGATTGGATTCAGGCACGGTGTGGCTATGGATTGGATTCAGGCACGGTGTGGCTATGGATTGGATTCAGCCACGTTGTGGCTGTGGATTGGATTCAGGCACGGTGTGGCTGTGGATTGGATTCAGCCACGCTGTGGTTGTGGATTGGATTCAGCCACGCTGTGGCTGTGGATTGGATTCAGCCGCACTGGCTGTGGATTGGATTCAGGCAGCCTGATCGTCTTTGCATTGCTGCCAAATAGACAGCACCCTCATGCTTCATTTCATGGTGATTCAGACTAAAATTATTCACACTTACGAGGATCATTGTTAAACAGCTACTGGAGGTTCTGATATTTGAGGATAATATCAACTAAAAGGCAGTATTTCTCAGAATGATTTGGAATTCTTGATATAGACTTGAGGATTTAGTGGATTTTTTTTCCTAATTTTGATGAGAGTTACATCACAGTGTATGAAAATATAAAGTGCAGTTAGCCTCTGCAAAAGTCATGCTTGGAGTGAAAACATAGAGTCATGATAGGTATGTAATACATATATGTATTTTTCTGGCACATACTTATCAGTAAAATACAGACATACCACTTTGATCAGCAAGAGACATTTTATATTACCTTTCAATTTATATAAGCTAAATTAGTTTTTCACTTATATTTATTTGCTTCTAGTTTATTGTTTAAAAATGGATGAGACTTTATCTTAAAATTGCCTTAGGAAATCAAATGGGATAAGATTAGTTTTCAAGAGTATTAACCAATATTAATGACCATTACTAATGGGAAAAGTGATTCTTTCCCAAGCCTAACTTTAGAAAGTTTGCACTGAGAAACAGATTTTGATTTTTGTTTTTGCAGCCACAGTATTTAGTTTTTGTATTTTTAGCTTTGTTTCTCAGAAAAAAATCATTCAAATGGAGTGCTGTATGAACAGAATTATGTTCCCCCAGAATTTGTATGTTGAAGCCTTAATCCTGAATGTGGCTGTATCTGAAGACAGGGCCTTTCAGGAAGTAATTAAGGTTAAATAAAGTCATAAGTGTGGAACCCTAATCCTGTAGGACAATGGTCTTAAAGAAAGAGGAAGAGGGAGAGGGAAAGAGGGAGAGAGAGAGATCAATCACTGCAGTGTGAGGACACAATGGGAAGGTGATCGTCCGCAACACAGGAAGAAAGCCCTCATCTGGCACCCTGGTCTTGGCCTTCCCAGCCTCCAGAGCTGTGGGAGAATAAGTGTGTATCATGTAAGCCTCCCATCTGCAGTACTTTGTTATGGCAGCCTCAGCAGACTAAGGCAGAGCGCCTGACACCTACCCAGATGTGCCTACTTTTTTCAGCATTCTTTTGTGTCATGTTAATGATTAATAAGCCTCAACACATAACTTCAAAATAAATATTTGCAGAAAATAGATTCCTTTTCAAATTAACTCACCATATGTACCAGTAAATTATTCTCTGAACAAAATTTGCTATTTTACTATATAAAGCATTCACCCAAATGCTTCTCATTGTCCACCATTATCCCTCCATATGAGGCCTCTTATTTCGAAGCAGTAATATTTCATGTACCTCAACTATTATGGGGCCTAAATGCTCTCTGTGAATTTTAAGTGAAGATGGAACAGAATGCAATCATTCACTTTTAGAAGGAGCCAGTGTAAGCTGTGGCTTTCAGTCTTAGACCTGTGAGTTCAAAGCTTAAGATATTGAAATAACAACATATATTTTTGGATAAGCAATACAAATAATTATTTTAAAGCTATAGTGTTAAATGGCAGAAAGGTAACTGAAATGCCATACAATCCCTTTGGAAAGATGTGTAAGGGAGAATAAGTCTACTAAGAGATTTGTATTCAGAAAAAAAGGAATCATGCAGGCGGGGCCCCTGGGAGATACTAGTAATGGCAGAGCGTTTGGGCAGGCCCCATTCACCCAAACTGACCATCCATCTGACACGGCTGCCCCTGCCTCCTGTCAGACAAGCTTCCGATCCACCTGCAGCTTCAAGACATCATTCTATTGCTTTACCTAAAATAGTAAAGGAAAATTTTTCTTCAAATGGTATTCGAGTTCGGTGACATTATATAGCTCCAAGTCCTATTTTCTGAAAATAATCTTCAGCCAGCCAGACTTGGAATGGAAAGAGAATTCACACAGAAAAGGAGAAAAAGAAGAGGAAATACATTGAGTAAATGCTTACGTGTGAAGCACTGTCTGAAATGTTTCTCATTTATTGCATTTAATTTTCATGAAGATGTGGGAAAATGAAGGTGTAGCAGGCAAGGTGCATAAACGTCACTATTTGTTTATTCATACTGACATGCTAAATTCAGATAGAATTAATGCCTCTGAGTTATTTCTGTATAAGTTAATTAGGTATTTCATCCCAAACATAGAGCAGCCACACATTTTGGACTCTGTGGAAATCACAATTTAAAAAATTCAGCACTGTCTTCTTCCATATTTTCATCTTATCAAACCCTCTGTCTCAAATTTAGAACAGTAAATTTGGACACATTTCCTGGCCAAATCTTCTTCTGGCATCTGTGAATGAAAAGTGCTGTTATACAGCAATTATCACCGTCAGTGGGAGATCCAGAATTCATGTGGCTTGAAGCTGAGTCGAGACACAATGGCTTCAATTTAGAACTGCTGCTAATCCAGTGCCCACGGACACTCTTGTGGAGAAAAGAATGCAAAGTATGGGGTGCAGGACATGATATTAAAGAAAATCTCCCAGTGTAGGTAGGGGTAAGGAAGGAAGGTGGAGACAGTTTATAGAGGCGATCCGAAAGTTTTCATAGAGTAGAAGCACATCCTGAACCAATCAGGAAAAGTTGGTTTTAAAAAAAAAATCATGAAAGGATATTTTGGTGATCCTGTACTGAAAGGAGGGAAGATGAGAGGAAAATCAGTCAGAAGATTCAAACCTAGAGATAAAGAGACTCAAGCCTGGAGAGAGTCTCTCTCTCTTTATCTCTCTCTGTCTGCCTCTTCAGTGTCTCTTTCTGTCTCTATCTCTGTCTCTCTCTGCCTCTCTCTCCCACTCCCTTCCCTGGGCAAGAGAAAAAGTGCAGGTGAGGGAAGGGTGGCGTACAGTGAGGGGCCCAGGCCAGCTTTCTCAGGGGTCGCACCAGGCTGGCGAGGATCTCTGCTGCCTGAGGGCACCGACACAAGATGGGATAAGTTAATTGTTTAATTAAATGCCTTGTGCCAGGTTTCTTCCACCGGCAGACCGGGTGGAAGGAACCTGGCACAAGGCATTTAATTAAACAACCCTGCCCCTCACCCTTAAGTTGGAGAGAACCAGTCCCCAAGCTTCAGATTCCAGAGTAGGATCCCAGGTCAGGAGGGAGGAAGGACCAGGAGCACACGTAGACCCAGAGCCAAGGGGGAAGGTCTGTACAAAGCTGCCCCCGTCCTTGACATTGCTGCCCCCCTCCTAGCACACCTAGGTGTGCCTGATTGCCATGGGGGACAGTGGCCACACAACACCCTTGGGAAAATGGTGGGAGAGCAACACACCATGGCTAAAGACGAGCAAGCTGTTCTAAAACAAAATATAGACCAAGAACAGATGATCACAAATAAACTTCAAGAGTGGTTTCTTTTGGGGCTCAGTGAAAGAGTGGCTACCATTTTTTTAACTTAACTTTATTTTAATTTTCTAACCAAGAATGTATGTGTGATTATACTTTGTTTGTTGGTTGCTTAATGCATTTATTTTGTATGTCAACAAGGGTTATCTGACTAGTAAGCATATAAACCATATTTTGTTTTTCTTTGTTATTCCCTATTTAAAAACAAACAATAAAAGGAAATAAACAGAATACCCTCAAAATATAGACTTATAATCGTGCACTGATGGCAAGAAATGAAAAAGCAACACATTTATTTTCATATAATAAAACACAAACTGACATATTAAAAATGGAAACTTATTTGTTTAATTACTTAGTCGGGTACGTTCTATTTCTTTTCCTTTGGGAGTCATCTGAACATCTTTCAGGGAATTGACCTCCTGGGGATAGTTAGTCATCACGGTGTCTCAGCTTTCTGGATTCCTGAGGATGTGCTCTGTGCCTGACAGGGCAGATACAAGGATAGAATGCCTCATGCTTACTTCAGTTTGCTTTTCAGATATACATTTATTTTTCTTTTCTCTCCAGCTCAACATTTAACTTTTCATGCATAATAAGCATTCCTCTTGAATTTATTGTTAACTACACAGCTATAGTCATTTTGGTTTAGCAATATTGCCAACTCACTTAAATGTGAAGAAAACATTTTAATTGTTTTACTAAAACTTCCAAAACAGCTGGAAAACACAATTTGGTGCAGTTTAACCATTTGATTTCAACAAATTCAGATATTTAGGGCTGGATTTGTTTAATATTTTTTCTAGATGCAACATTGATATTTCTTATAAATGCTAAGCATTATTTTGTATAAAAAATAAAACTTCTGTGAGAATAAACATTTATTAACATAGTCTAAAATATATTTAAAAATTCTAATTTGATAAGAAAATTTTGAATGGGGATAATTAGTATTCACTCTTTCTGGACTGTTTCTCAACGTTGAAATGGACCGTCATTCTCTTAGGAAAAACCCAAACTGAAGTTCTCAAAACTAGATTTGAGGAGAATTATAACTGATTTGAGATTTAGTTGATAAATGCATCATTCCTGATTGGAAAATGATTACATTTTCAGCAATTGGCATTTGGGCCAATTTAAAGTCATTTGTGGTAGATTGTAACTGCGGTTGTTACTGGTGAAATGGAGAATTTGTTCAAGACAGGTCTTGTTCTTTTAACCAATTTTCCTTTTTTTTCTTGTGATCTGAACTTATTTCAGATTACTTAGATGAATAGCATGTGCTATTCGACCAAAATTTAATGGTCAATGAAGATGTTAACACATTTCCTTATTTACAGTTTAAGCACATATTGCAAACACAATTAATATTTTCAATCTCAAAACCATTTACAGTCATCTCTTTGCAAGGGATTGATTCCAGGACCCCCTTGGATACCATAATCTGTTCATACCTAAGTCCCACAGTCCTCCTTGTAGAGACTTCCGATACAGAGGGCCAACTGCATTTATTGAAAAAACGGTGGCACATTGATTATAACTCAAAAGTGTAAATGTGCAGAAAACAGTCTTCCTTCAGTACAAAACGCATATTTTGTGCCGGGTGAAATGACTGACTATAAGAACAGTATTTAAAATAAGTTCTGTAGAACTCACATATTACCTAGCCCAGTAATATAAGGCTTATTTGCCTCTGGTGCTTCTATTTTTCAGTCCAATGCATTTTCCTTCTTTTTTCCTTTTCTTGTTACTTGTCTTTCTTCTTTGTCATCAATATTCACAGTCTTGAGGCGTCCCTTTAATTTCCTGGTCTATTTGATTTCCTCTAAAATGTCATTAGAATACCCTTTACATACTGAGACACATGGTACTAATTGATTAAATAAATTCTAAGAAATACATAAAATTAAGCAAATTATTACATTCAGAACAAATGAGAGACATTTAAAGTCATAAACCCCCCACCAATCTTTAAATTTTCAGCAAATAGAAGCTCTGTATGAATATGATTTTAATTAACAGTCACTTCATTTTAAATAATCACGTCACTTACAGAGGTATGATGTTAAGAGGCTTGGTTTTTGCATAATCGCCGTGGGAAAGTGGGTGCTCACATGAAAAGCACATCCAGCTGAACCCAGAGGATTCATGCTGTAGGGAAACCGAACCTACGTTCGATGTAGCCTTGCTGAGGAATGTTGAAAGGTGTGACTAATCATAGGTACTAATCCTCTGTTGGGACAACCATACATCCCGAAAAAGAATTCTGAGGAACTTAACACCAGAGCAAGCCTGTTACAGAAGTGTGTAAAACAGAACATCAGAGTAAGCTCACTATAATTACTAGAGCAAACTGAACATTTGCTGACTCTTTAAAGGTAGGATGATGTGTAGCAACTGCAACATTAATTCATATAAATGGAGCTGAATATTTTTTACAGCTTTGTAGCCACTTGCTGCCTGTTCGTATACATTCAGTGTATTCATCTTGCCCAATAATAAAATCAGCTAATTCTGTATTTATGAATTGGCATGTTTCTCTGGGTATTGATTTTCCCCCAACAATTTGATGATGAGGATGGGATTTCTTGAGTGAGTGTTTCTGTTGGGTCAATTTATGGGAAGATTTGTGGCCACCTTTTTAAAAAGTTATTTTATTGTGATAAAACACACTTAACATATAATATGGCCTCTTGGATTAGGTAGGAGATCCCGACTGTTTGCTTAAAAATCTCCCATTATCTATTTTGGCTCAGCAGGATTGGGTTCCTGGGGAAAATTTCAAACCCTTACTAAAATTTGGAGTTATTATTGAGCAAAATGTGTAATACAGGCTCGCAGGTCCTGTATCATTTAGCATAGGTTTTAATGGCAGAAAAGTATGGGAAGAAAGTTGCTGGCAGGTGGCTTCCTTAAAAGGCTTATTCCACTATTTTATGTTTAGAATGGGTAAACTTATGAAAATTCTGCTTTGCAATGGCCAGAGAAAGGCTCTTTTGAGGTAGACAAATTAGTGTATGCATGGAGATTTTAAGGAAGAAAAATCCCAAATCAATGGATTATCTATATTTCTGAGATGAAATATTCAGGAATAAACAAAAGAACAACCAAAAAGAATGAATTAAGAAATTGAAAGAATAGAGTAAGAAACTGAAAGCTCTTTTTTCCCGCTAGCTTCTGATTCCTTCTCTGCTGTCATTCCTTCTGTTTCCTCTGCTTCTCTTCACCATTCTTCGCTCAGTATGGGATCTCAGAGGAGGGAGGTAATGGTCCCTGGGATGAACCGGAAACCTGGGATGAATTCCCATTAGAAGGAGCAAATTGTTAGCTTTATTAGAGTATCCTGATATTGGATGTCCTAGTTCTGATTCCATCTCTGTGATTCTTTCTAAACTAAATATGAGGAACCTAAGGATCTATAAATCATTCAGAAGAAAGATCAAAGAGTCAGTGAGAATTTGGATAAGAGATTGTATCCTAGAATAAAAGTTTTGGGTTGCTGAATGGTTGATTGCCTTCACAACTTAGAAGAAATGGAATTAAAAAGGAGTCAGACTACTATGGCATAACAGGGACTGAAACTACAGTGCCGTACAAACCAACTTATTTTTCATTTCATGCTCCAAATCGGCCCTATCCCTTTGCAGCTGCAGTGACGCAAATGCCGGAATCCCAATATTGCCTTCCCCCAACTTGATATACTTCTCTTAAGAGTTTTTTTCTATTGCTCTTGGAAGATTCGCACAAATTTGTAGAAGTGTTCTGCAGCATTTTTTCAACATCTAGCTATACACACAAGGATATAAACTGGCTGCTGCGTGATGTGTCGCCTCTGGCTGACTTGCTCAACTAGTAGAACAGGTGTGATAGAGGCCAAATTATAACCCCCTGATCAGGAAGTGCTGTGGCCTCAGGAAACTGGCGGTTCACCTCTTTCCATAACTCAGTGTGAGAGACCGCTGATGGCAGTCTTTGGAGCCTGTCTGCATATGGTGACCTCTAGCAATGCTACAATAAAGCACTCAAAAATCAGGTGTGCCCCTGTTGCTTTTCATCAGCAGTTCACTGAAGCAGTTTCTACATTTTGGAGGCTCAATCAAAGAGAAGGTCAGAATATATCCTTGGTCTTCTACCTTTCTACCTTCTTTTTTTTGAGATGGAGTTTCACCCTGTTGCCCAGGCTGGAGCGCAGTGGTGCAATCTCAGCTCACTGCAACCTACGCCCCCCGGTTCAAGAGATTCTCTTGCCCTAGCCTCCCAAGTAGCTGGGACCACAGGCGCGTGCCACCACACCCAGCTAATGTTTTTGTATTTTTAGTGGAGACAAGGCTTCATCGTGTTAGCCAGGATGGTCTTGATCTCCTGACCTCGTGATCTGCCCGCCTGAGCCTCCCAAAGTGAGCCGCTGTGCCTGGCCGGTCGTCTACCTTTTATAGCAGTCTTCTTTGCCTGGAATTTCCCTGCCAGCAATTTTCAGGAAAAAAATATAGTTGGATGGTAAGGGTGGACAGTTGGTGCCTGCAGTCCATCTTGGGAAAATGTGGGGAAGAACTTAAGACTGCAGTGTTAGCTGCCCAGTTGGAATTATTCACAGAGGGGACAGACTTTACTGTGATCCACCCACAAATAAAGGAATGCTTTAATGGAAAGTTGATATATCACTACAGTAAGAAACCGGCATACTTGGAAAGGGGCTGCCGAAGAGATTAAGGACGAAGCAAAGGATTCAACCTGAGTCTGAAGCTTTAGTATCTCCTCTAGGAGACTCTTCTCCTGAGAAACCAGATGAGAAATAATTGACAAATGGTGCAAACTAGTGTGCAAAATTGATGTAATGAGGAAACCTTTGAGTTGGGAAGCATAGCGCTTTATGTGTCTCTTCTCCCCATCTTTTTTTTTTTTTTTTGAACTCTGGAGCCATGTATTCTGTACTTTCTAATGACCTTTTTTGTTTGTTTGTTTTAATGTTTTGGTATCTCTGGACAACCTTCTGTCTGTTCTTACTGCTCTAAAATTATTCTGCAAATAGATCCTTTGTTAAAGAAACATGCTTTTATCTAGTCTGCTGATGCACCTGACTATTTGTTGGAAAGAGACTCACTGTGTAAGCTAATTCCCCACCCCACCCCCACCCCATTCTGTATTCTGGGTGAAATGATTTTGGAGCCTTGGCAGGCAAGACACCTGATGTGGTAAAGATGTGCCTTCTGAAACCAATGGGGACTGGGGGTGCGGCAATCTCACCTTGCACTGGAAGAGATCAAGAAGTTCACAAGAAGTATATCTGTCTTTCTGAATCCCAGGAACAAATATTGTAGTAAAATGTATTAATCCTATAATGATAGTTTACAACATGGAATAAATAGCTCAATTATAAGAAATAGAATCTATACATGCTTTAGTTAGGAAAATGAGCAGTAATGAAGGGCATTCACTTTGTAATACTTCTATACTACCTGTGAAAAAGGAAGGAAAATTTGACAGGGAAGGTAGACTTGTTTATATATTTGTACAAGATCTTATAGAAATAAATACGTTTGGGATTCTTCTGGCACCTGTGCTTGTGCAACCTGATCTTGCTACTAATTACAATACCTATGTCAGCTGAATATTTTTCTGCATTAGACTTTTGTCCAGGTTCCCCTTTACATTTATCTATGGCACCTTTCAATATTTGTGGCAATACATTTCTCAGGATTTAGAGATTCACCTACTGTATTGTCTAGACATTTGCTGTTCAAGAGAACTTAAAGTAATTTTCCTCACCTTAGGGTTTCATGCTGATTCAATATGTGGTTGAATTATTGATAGCCTCTGACACCTGACATGTATTAAGAAGAAAATGTAACTCTGCTACAAATTTTTAGCTGCCTAAGCACATAAAACATCCCTAGATAAATAGGAATACTGCCAAACTGAACTCAAGTATTTGGGGCATTTGTGACTAGCCAATAAAAAATAGTCTCATCCTAGAGTTAGCCTATTTTACAAATTAAGCCACCCATCATTAAAAAACAAGTTTGCCGGTTATGGGGATTGGTTGGGAATTGCAGTCAGGGGATCCCTGCCTGTGCTGAAAAGGTGACGCCTCTCACCGAGATGTTAAATGCAACCTCACCAGCACCTTTACTGTGGTCATGTTAGCAGTGACACATCTGTACAGGTCTGCAGCACCCTCAGTTCTTGCTACCTCAGAAGAAGGAATTCAACCAAGGAGCTTAAGGCAGAGGGAGAGACTGAGGCAAGTTTTAGGGCAGGAGTGAATGTTTATTAAAAAGTTTTAAAGTACACTTGGGAGAGGGTCAAGTCAGCGGCCTGAGAGATTCAAGTGCATGGTTTGACCTTTGACTTGGGGTTTTATACATTGGCATTCCACGTGCACAGTGGCCTGTCAGCACTGGAGAGGGGCCATATGCATAGTGCGTTCATTGGAATTGTGTGTGTGTTCCTAGAAGAAGGTCATGTACCAGTTAAACTCCACCATTTTGCCTCTCAGTGTGCAGGCTTGAGGCCACTCACCCAGCTCCTGAGATCATATCGGGAAGTTTCTGATCACCAGTTTGAGGTGTTTCTATTTGCTGGGAGACTGCCTTTCCCTGACACTGGCTACAACCAATTACGACTTTAGAGAGACAGTGTAACAACTGCCTGACCTTCACCTGCTGGTTGCCTGACATTCCTGCGGTTGTTTGGGGCGGCGGGGAGTGGGGGGTCCTGTCTTGCTCTGCTCATGTCTGACTAAATACTGTAACAGTCAGAAGAAGCTGAAAAGCCTTTCAAACCTTTTAAGGACCTATTGTCTCCCCATGTGCATTAGGAATTCCTAACTCTGGTAAACTATTCTTCTTTCTCCTGGAGAATAAAGAAGTTGCTAGGGGTGTGCTTCCTCAGAACCTAGGCCCTGATTGTAGATCTATTGGTTACTTTCCTGTGTTGTTGGATTCTGTTGTTCTGGGGATGCCAAGCTTTCTACAAGGCACAGTAGCTCTTCTGATTGTGTAACTGCCCAATGGGTTCTTCCTGCTCACTGCAGTAAAGAAAGAGTTTTAATTGACTCAAGGTTGGCTACACCACATTAGAGATGAAGCTGCTATTCATATTAGTCTCATTGGAGGCTCCTAGGTTAGGGGTTTGTCAAAAGTCATTTGTGGGAAGGGCTCGGGGTGCCTAGGCCATGTGTACTTGCTGCTGATTGGTCGGGGGTGGGAAATGATTCTCCCGCATGCTGAGTTACTTCTAGGTGGGGCCGCAGGAGTGGGTGGTGGGTCCAGGTGGAGCCATAGGTAGTCAGACATGCAAAAAGCCTGAAAAGATATCTCAAAAGGCTAATCTTAGATTCTGCAATAGTGATGTTATCTGCTGGAATTAATGAGGAAGTTGCCTATCTTGTGACCTCTGGACAAATGGCTAACAATCATTTATATCTACATTTTAGCAGAATTTAGGCTCCTCTGTTCTCCTAGCCTGGTGGTCTCTCATTAGCTTTAGTTTTGAGGAAGAGCTATTATCGTTTAAACTATAAACTAAATGTCTCCCACAGCTGGCTTGCCTAAACCCAGGAATGATTAAAGGTAGCTTGAAGGTCAAGGGCAATAGGGGGGTTGACTAGATCAGTTCTCTCCACTGCCATAATTTTTTCACAGTTAGAATTTGTGCAAAGGCAGTTTCAAAGCTCAGTTTTGACCCTAGGACATCGAACTTCCATGTACCTAATGTCATTGCTGCTGTTTTACAAATTCATAGACAAAATTTCTAGTGCACTGCCAGATAAGCTACGAGCAAGTCTTATTATCTAATACTAATGTTATTCTAGGCAGGTGGCACCTTTTGAGTCTAGCTGCTCTAAGCCTGATTCATTCAGTATTCTTATTCCCAGTGCTGGCAATATTATTCATTGATGGACCTTGTGTGAGACACACACAGGCATATAAAATTGCATCTTACACAGTAGATATTTTATAGGTAGAGATGGCTTTTTCTCAGACTATATTATAAATTACTACAAATGTAAAAATATGGTGAAATAATTTTGTTTACTTTTCAAATGATCTTTGTTGCTGAAAACTAAAATTAAAAATAGTAAATAAATATCCTAAATGTTTTTGAAACCATTATCATAGCGATTCTCAGACTATCAAGACTATGAACTATTTTCCATAATAGCACACTAATCATAATTACTTTTATGTGCATATCCAATATCTAATATTCAGGGAGAAGGTCACATGGATCATCCAGTTTCATGCTCACAGATTCTGTGAAAAAAAATACATATTTGGTCATAGTTAAAATGGACAAAATAAGTGAAATCTATCTGATGGTCAGATAGTATATATGTCAAACAAACAAATGATTACTACTTTCAGTTAGAATAACAAAATCACTTAGATCATTGATTTAATAATAGTGATTCCCCAGCTAATTTTTTAGCTGTGCAGGTTGATTATCAGGGATGAAAAAGTGTGAAAACATTCCAATTAAGTAAATTGCTCTGCAGTTGGTGGGAAGGTACTGAGTAATTACTTGTGGTGAGTCCAGAGATGAAGATGGGTGGGCATCTCTGAGTCATCCAGGCAAAGGGGTTCTCACAGCAGAACAAGGAGCCTGGGTTTAGAGAGATTGGATAGACTATAGCATTAGGAAGACTAACCCTAACTATCAAGTCAATGCTCCAGTGTTTGCCTGGGACCAAATACTTATTAAACACTGGTGAATACTGGGAGGGCTAAGAAAAGGGTGCAAATCTTGGGGATTCTGGCATAAAATTCAACACAGCAGATGTTTATTCTCCTTGAAGAATTCCTGATTTTGCAACAATGCCTACCATGTCCCAGAACTAGGCTGGTTGTTGAAAGTCTCTGAGAAACCAAAGATGGCACCAGCATAAAACCCTGAACTTTTATAAAGCATAAAGGTTTGTAATTATAATAAGCAAATCTGAGAGCAAGAAGACTTGTTGATCAATCTCACACAGTAAATTTGTCCCAGATGCAAGTCAAATGACAAGTTAGACGAATTACCTGCTTCCAAAGAAGGCATTTAACATTTGAATAATGTGATCATTTAAAATCAACAGTAATATCTCAGTAAGAGCTCCTGTTAAGCTGTGTGATAAATTTAGTCATATGCGCTATGTACAGAGAGCTAAGTGGATAGTTCTGCTCTCCTCATTATCTGAATTATTTTAAAAATTACATTTAAGTTAATCTTGATTCATATTTTGGATTGCTTTATGTTTCTGAATCATTTTCTCACAAAAGTTACCAGTAGTAAGCAAACACAAGGAAACATTTATTTGTCTTTTTTTAACATGCACTACACTTTGTTTTTCTCTTTTTGACTTACGATTCAAACAGGGTAAATTAATTAATTAAATATATACTTATGTATATATACTCTTGCTATCATTGTTTATTCATTTCTTTTCTAACAATTATTTATGTCTTGACTCGAATATAAACTCACTATTTCAGGCCATGCTTTTTCAGTGCTAGAGTACAATTTTTTTTTTTTTTTTGAGATGGAGTCTTGCTCTGTTGCCCAGGCTCTCCGCTTACTGCAACCTCCACCTCCCAGGTGCAAGTGATTCTCCTGCCTCAGCCTCGTTAGTAGCTGGGACTATGGGGGCACACCACTACACCTGGCTACTGTTCTGTTTTGTTTTGTTTTAGCAGAGATGGGGTTTCACTATACTGGTCAGGCTGGTCTCAAACTCCTGACCTCAGGTGATCCACCTACCTCATTTTCCCAAAGTGCTGGGATTACAGGCATGAGCCACTGCGCCCAGCCCCATCGTACTTTGTAGCGTGCTTTCAGATAAACTGAAGCCGCAGGTGACTTACCCTGGCTCTCACAGCTAATTAATGAAAAAGCTGGAGTCATCACCCACATTTCATACTTCCTACTTCAATTCATTTAATAATGCTAGCATAAGGCAAAGTCACACTTTTCTCATTTTATTTGTGTTAATAAACAGTGTATTTTAATGGTTAGTAAAATATTAATAAAAATAATGAATTCAAGAGCACTTTAAAATAATTAAGTACTACTGTTCACATACGCAATTATAGATACTAATTTAAATAAGAAGTAGCTTTACATGCTACACCATTATCTATAATCTTCTGAAAATAGAAGAGACAAAAGCAGTATCATGCTTGCCTAACTAAGGTCAGCTGTTAGTGAGCGGATACAGAACTAAGAGATTAAGTTGAGTCAGGCTGAGAATCAAAGGAGAAGGTCCGTAGATTCATCCTTCCTTTCAAAGAGTGGTGTTGTGAGAATGAGTAAGAGGAAATGTCACTTAATATTAATACGTAATAATAAGCAGCGGTTCCTACAAATTGATTATTTACCATATGCTAGTACTATGCTAAGAGCTTTAGAGATACGTGAGAGTCTTGTGAGTCCTGGTCATCACTCTCCACAGTGTTCAGAGAAGTCTCTGCATGGTTGAGTATCTTGCCTGCAGTCATAGAATCAGTATATGTTGGGACTTGGTCTCAGACCCAGGTCTCTGCAGCTTTGCAGACTGTGTTCATCATATGATGTACCACTTACAGGAAACTCCAGAACTGAGCAGAAGTCTTTGACAGTCGCAGGAGCCAGAATTCTGCTAGATTCCTGTCTGTGTCCATGGGAGGGCTCTGTGGCAGACCCAGGCCCCACTTGGCAGCAGTCTCTTCTTCATCCAAGAGCATCCTGAGAACAGAGGGGGTCCAGGGGGCAGCAGCAAAGGGCTAACAGCTCTTCAGCAGGCACCTGCGTCCACATGCTGGAGGCACTTTTTTTGTTTTTTAGACATCAAATGCCAAGGTTTCCGTTAGTCACCTTCCTCAACGAGGAATCATTAAGGAATGATCGGTCTGGTCTGCATAAGGCCCTGCTCTTGCCTTGGTGTTCATTCATTAATTAATCATTTTTTATACATGATTCATATTTCCCCAGTCTAATACATTTTATTTGTACATATCTTTGAAAAATTATAATTATTTTGTTCACACATATTTACACTTACGTATAATATTGTTTTATATTTTTCATTTTGCTTTTTACTGATTAACTTTTTGCATAAATATAATTGTACTAGTCATACTAAAGTGACAAAGATGATAAGCTAATTTTTAATAATCTATGGAAACATTTTAATTGCTTCATAAAATATCATCAGGGCATATGCCATGGTAATTATATTATTAAAACTCTATACTTAGAAATACAGTTTCTTCAAATAACACTTGTAAACAACAATCTTGTTAACAGGCATTATGGAAAGCAGCTTAACAATATCTTTCATTTGTATAATTCCTTAGAATTTCCAAGTCACTTACAGAAACATCTTCCAACAAGCTATAATTGGGCAAAGCAGTTATTATTATTCCCACGTTAGTCATAAAGAAGCTGAGATTACAGAGACTAAAACTTGTGTCCAATATCAGCATAGTCTAGCAATTAAGGAAACAGAATTAGAGCTCAAGGACACACAGACACTTTCTTACCCCACCCACAGGCAGCTTAAAATAATAACAGGACATTAAAATAAGAATCTCTTGTAGTACATTTGAATGTTTGGGAAACTAATAATAAACTGAAGCTGCCGAAAAGCCTATTTCTTTTAGACAAGCTTTTCTCACATCTTTGTGAGCACTAACTGAATTGATGCGTGAAATTGCATAGGACAGTGGTGGCCCTATGCACAGCAGAGACTTACTGCTTATTTTAAAATTCAGAGACTCATTTCAGTATCTCACAATTTAAAATAAAGATTTGTTGATAAAAATACACTAAAACAAATGACAAAATGACAAATTTGGAAAAATAGCAAATTTCTAACAGTCTTCTTAAAAATAATTGTTGATGAGTCTTACATTGACAGATTTTTTTCTGCTATGGCTGTCACTTTGGGTACTCAACTGTAAGCATCCATGAGCTTAACATTTTGCAAACCAGGATATCACATGAGCACCATCACCAACTGTGACAGTTAGATTTAACTAATGTGACCTCTGAAAATCAAAGTAGAGTGTTGGAAATTTTTCAGTCAAGTCATTGATTCCTAAATTATTTGTGAAACATATTTCCAGCATGTAAGGGGACTCCAAGCCACAGATTTCACTCACTTTCATGTATACCTAAGGAATATATTATGGAAACTGATCGTTTTATCTGAAAATATTCATTTTTGATTAATTAATATAATACTTAGCTAGAATGCCCTCAAAGACAGAGAATCCACGTCAAACTTAAGTGACTGTCTTTCAATAAGAGGGAGCTTTTATACACGAACACAACACACACACACACAAATTGCTGATGAATGTTGTAAAAAATAAATGATGATAATCTTACAAATACATTATCTACATTAACTAGTTTAATTCTTACCAAGATTGCCAGATAGATATAATTTTTCTACTTTACAAAGAACGATGATGATCTCTCCCAAGGTCACATGACTGATAAGACAGAAAAGAATTTGAAGGACAGTGGTTTCCAAAAGCCATTCTCTACACCCTCATTCTTCACAGAGCTGTAAATTTTACTATTTATGTCTAAAATGAAGACGTAAGCCTCTGCAGAATTGTTGAAGGCTGTGTATTTCGGCTGTGTATTTCTATAAAAGCTGGCTTATCCTTCTGGAAGCTTCGTTTTTCCACCTTAATAAAACAAAGCAGGAATAGGTCTTTGTGTTCGCCATCCTTTTTATCCATAGTGGTCATGTGCTCACCTATGAATTCATGTCTGCTCTGAAAACTCTCAAAGCAAACTTTGAATATAATGAATAAGAGACTGTACTGCTTATTTTTAAGACACACATTATTTTACTGTTATAGATAAGGTTATTTCAATAATAAGCCATGAATGTTATGACAGTGAAATGCTAGTATAAATATTTCCTGCCCCAAATGTATTCTCTCTCATTTCTATATATTTAAAGAACAATGGTTCATTTAGTTGGTATCCCATGAAACTGGTTATAATTCTACATAAGACATTAATAATGTGATTTCTCAAATTTCAAATGAATTAACTTTTAAATAATTTTAGTCATATGTAATAAATGTTTGATTTTTTATTCATATCTCTGAAGTTGCAAAGAGTATGTTTCTTATCTGCCTTATTTACAAACTATTAATGTTTAAAGTATCTTAAATGTTAATCTATTTCAATTAAGCAAAAGTTGACATTTAAAAATTTTTCGCTACATGATGCTATTATCACATCACTCACAAGTATATTTTCCAGAATTTATACTTTGAAACAAATTGAGAAAGAAATAACATTTGACATTTAAAGGTGAAAAAAAAATCTATTTCGGTTGGGTTCCTGCGAAAGACTTTTATTGTATTGTTTTTACTGTGCTTCAAAAAGTTTAGTCAGCTACAGAAAAAATTGATTTTAATTATTCAACTGAATTTTAACATTGTAGTCAAAATTCTCATAGGATCTGATGTTCCTGTATCAGCTGGCTGTATGTCTTAGATATTAAACCCAAGTTAGAACCAAAATAAAAGGATTCAGAGTCTGATGGATCAACCATCTCTGCCTACCATGCCAACAGTGACCAACCTGGGTCACAATCACAGCAGACACCTCCACGAAGGTGGTGGGCTGATTGATTTCCCAATTAGTTATCTCAATTAGTACTCCAACCCTTCCAGATCAGTTTTACAGATGAAGAAACTGCAGCTTGCAGCAGAGAGTAACAGGCTTTGAAGTGGTGGAAATGGGATGTGGCTTATTTTATATAGGTCGCCCTGGGGTGTCCAGACAGAAGGTTGTGAGTACAGAGGGTATGCAAATATTTTATCTGAAGTTTGTGTAGCAATTGTTGACTCAAAAAATGATGTCGATGTACGTGACCCTTTAGTTGGAACAAGAGTGAAATGATTATCTCTGTCTGGGTATGGCGGCTAAACGTCTATAATCCCAGAATTTTGGGAGGCCCAGCAGGCAGATCACTTGAGGCTGGGAGTTTGAAACCAGCCTGGCCAACATGGCAAAACCCTGGCTCTACTAAAAATACAAAATTAGGGCAGGCATGGTGGCTCACACCAACACTTTGGGAGGCTGAGGCAGGCAGATCACAAGGTCAAGAGATCGAGACCATCCTGGCCAACATGGTGAAACCTGTCTCTACCAAAAATACAAAAATTAGCTGGGTGTGGTGGCACGCACCTGTAGTTAGTCTCAGCTACTCGGGAGGCTGAGGCAGGAGAATCGCTTGAACCTGGGAGGCGAAGGTTGCAGTGAGCTGAGATTGCGTCACTGCACTCCAGCCTGGCAACAGAGCAAGACTCGGTCTCAAAAAAAAAAAAAAAAAAAATTAGCCAGATGTGGTGGTGTATGCCTATAATGCCAGCTACTGGGGAGGCTGAGGCATGAGGATTGCTTGAATCTAGGAGGCAGAGGTTGCAGTGAGCTGAGGTCACTGCACTCCAGCCTGGAAGAAATGATCATCTCGGAATTGGCATGAATTATTAGTAGATGAACTATTACAGTCTGACATCGAAACTAGCATTTAAAATTGACCACATTCGCTAAGCCATTTCCTATATTTTTATTTCCATTTATTTATATCCAGGGAGACCCATTGGTGGTCTGATACGAGGCGGGCTGATCTTTATTCTCTTTGTTTTGTTGTTAAGCCTGGTACATTCTTTAGTAAAGCAAAATAATTAGGCAGGAACCATTGTTGATTCTTGGTTGAACTAACTGCTGGCCCGTGCCATACGTAGATATTAACTCTGTGCCCCAGTCATGTTAGGTGAAAGCATTTCTAGTGCAAAAAAGCATTAACCCTTTCCTTGTTCTCACACATGCCATTTTCCTAAAAATCTGAAAACAATAAAAAGTTATCTAAAACAACTTTGTTTGCTTGCACTCTGATCCTTCCCAGTGTTCAGATAGCAAGATGGAGTCAAAAGTGACAGCACGCCCCTTTGCCCTGGAGCAGATAGTGGTGGTGTGCTCCTCTTGGCACTCCCAGGAGGCAGGCCACAGGTGCATGGAGCTGTGTTGGCCATGAAGTGGATTCAGCCTGATAACATGGAATGAATGCTGCCATTGAAATAAAACCCAGATGTAATCCTGCCCACACCCTATGATAGTTGTCCTACCTCCAGAGTCCTTTCTTCTTCCTGGACTGTAGTTTCTCATGTATAAATTAAGGGTGTGAGGCTGGAATCATGTCTAGGTCCTTTCCAACTCTCTAATTGCAGATTCTAGGATTCTCACTGCAGGTGCTTTGCATGTTCCCATGGTGCTTGATTACCCTGCCGTATGATGTGGCTTCTTGTGAGCATCTTTACCATTTGATTAGGGAGGGATTTGTGGGATAGCAATTTAGAAAAGTGAACTTCATGGAGATTCCCATGTTTAGAGTCATTTTAATGGTGTGGATGAAATTTAAACTACCTTGTAAATACAGAAAATGTAGACAGTGTTGACTAAGCCAGAGGTTGGAGAGACTGTCACATCCTTGTTAAACATCAACAGTGTTTCCCTTAAAACAGCAGCTTTTGCATATTAGCAGAGCGAACATACGTTGCTCATTGGCATGAGAGGTGGTGACATGAAGATGGTACGTTCTGCAGATACATTGGTCTCTTTCTCTGTTTTCTCCTAGGGTTTTCCAGGAAACACAAATGCAGACAGCGTGGTGCACTACAGACTCCAGCCTCCCTTTGAAGCCAGGTTCCTGCGCTTTCTCCCTTTAGCCTGGAACCCCAGGGGCAGGATTGGGATGCGGATCGAAGTGTACGGATGTGCATATAGTAAGTGGCCTTTACTCCCTGTGTGAAATTCAAGGTCAGCATGAGATTCTGTAAAAGCCAAACCGTAAAAGCCAATGTCAGCATGAAATGTTGAACTTGACATTTTCTGCCTTTTTAAATAGCTGGGCAAGTAGAACTGATTTTTATGGAAAGCCTTTAGTGTCTCCCCATGACACTGTGGACTTTAGTTACTGTCTTTTATAGTTGAATTTAGAGGAGGACCTGCACTGAAACCTATCTGTCTTTAGATTCCCAGAGTTTAGCAAAGTGTTTGCAACATGGTAGGCATCTCATAAAACTAGTACAGTTCAAACTAACAACAGATGATGCTATTTTTCTGAAGCTGAGACGGCACTCTGTTTGGGAAAACAGGAGTGGTACTGGGGGCAGTGTGGTGATTTCTCACAGTCTCTTAGTTCTCTGTGTTTTTCTCCACTAACATCCTCATGAAACCTTCTGCACACCATGCTGTTGCTACACTTGATCTTCGCTTGGTGGGAGCCTGTGTCTACTCAGCCTCTTTTCTCATCTGTTCCTTCTTATAAAAGTGGAAAGGATTTGGCTTCCGTGAATATAACACAAACAAAAAGCAGGCAGTGAAATTATTTGGTGATACTCAGTTATACAGTTGTCACTTGATGATCTAGAACGTACCCGTAGTCCTTCTTTACATTATCACAAAAATGTTTTAAATTATTGCCAAAATGGAATAAAGTTTAAAAATGCTCCTGTACAAAACTGGAGAACAAGTCAAAGAGTAGCCCGGATGGTAATGTCTTAAGTGGCTTCAATTTGGGTTGGACTGGAGGTTCATATCATACCATTTACACGCAGTCACTTCCATTCTCTGCCTAGTCACAGCTTTAACCCTGCAAAATATGAATTTCTGAAAGCGCAATAACATCTGTCATTCATGCAGCATTTAATGTCTCAGATACCCTTATTTTCATTTCATTACTTAACCCCTGTACAACCCAGTTAATTTCCTAACTCTGCCTCTGTTTTTTAGTGTTTACATTTCTACATGGCTAAATATAATGGTGTTGCTTTACCAACAGTCTTTTTTTTTCTTCCTCTTATTGTTCATTTCCTTCCATCCCTGTGTTTTCAGGGATCTGTAACTGTGCTCTCTGTTTCAATGGCTAAGATGTCTGATGTTTAGAATTTCTCTTTGATGCTATGAAATTAGTTTTTCCTCTCATTACTCTGAAACAGCTTCCGGTTTACTGCCTTCAAAGTGGCACATGCTCTTTGATGGCGATTTGCCATTAGCTTCATGTTCCTTCATGAAGAGATATTACTCGCGTTCCTTGGGCTGGAGGTTGGTACCAGGAAGATCAAAGCCCTGTGCCTGATTCCAGGAAGGGCCAGTGGGCGGTGCAGCTGTCATGGAATCTGCTGGCACTGTTAACTTCTGTAAATATATGCTGTTGGCCATAAGGGACTACTAGTAAAAGAACCCAAACATGCAGACAGATAACATACAACCACTACTAACTAACTAAAGGTAATTCTTTAGAATAAGTGGACATCTACATTGTCTTTTTTTTTTTTCCTTAGAAGAATAACTGTTCAAGTATGGTAATTTTATTTTCATTGTTGACAGTAATATAATCTTTTATAGCTTATGTTAAATATAATCTTTTATAGCTTATATTAATAATGACAGTTTTAGTATTTTCATTTGTATTTCCACCGCCCTATTTGTTTTCTAGAACATTGCTTATAATGGCTTATGATATGCCTACCATGCAGCATCTCTTTCCATTTATTTATTTATCAGTTTATTCCTTTTTATTTTAAGAGACAAGTTCTCGCTGTATTATCCAGGCTGGAATTCAGTGGCTACAGACACAATCCCACTGCTGATCAGCATGGGAGTCTTGACCTGACTCATTTGGCAGCTGGACTAGTTCACTCTTCCTTAAGCAACCTAGCGGTCCTCTGCTGAGAGAGATCACCATTTGATGCCATAATTTGTTCAGACACTTGATCGGTCTCACCCCTGGACTCCATCGATTCTCCCACCTCAGCCTCCTGAGGAACTGCCCAGCCCCGGTGTTATTCACTTTTCTACACTTCATTTACAATGATAGATTCATTATTCCTTTAAACTGTGTGTGTTTTCACAGATTCCTGGCTTAGTCTATGCATTTTTCTCTATTTCCACTTCCAGCCTGGGGATAGGCTGTGGTGCTTCCAGAGTTGCTGCTCCCAGAACAAAGCCGTGAGCACAGATGGCCTCGGGCCCTTCTTGACACCTCTGGATTCTCCTGATTTTCCAATCGCACCTTTGCATGCTTCTCTTCTTGCCACTCCCTAAAGGCTAGCATTATCCTTAGATTGGTTCTAGGTATTTTATCCTGCTCCCAAGCTCTCTCTGAGCCTTTATCTACCTCCATGAGTTTTCAGTAGCATTTACACACTGGCTGATAACTTCCAAATATGTATCCACAACCCAGCTCTGAGGCGCTCCAACCTCTGGCACCCACCTCTCTTCACTGGCCCAGTAAGCACCTAAAACTCAATTTTCTATTTGACCCAGCAATCCCATTACTGGGTATATATCCAAAGGATTACAAATCGTTCTACCATAAGGACACATGCACATTCAGTTTTCTATTTTTATTCAACTATAAGCAAACAGCAGAATTAACGCGACGTTCAGCAACTCCAGACCAGCTCCCATGAAGACTGATCAATTTAACAGACACAGATATAGGGATTCCTGCTAGGCTGTCAGCCAGCACTGCTGCTGGTCGAGATGGCCATGCTCCAACAACAGCAACGCCACTCTCCCTACTGCTTTTACCAGGACTGCTCTTTAAAGGGACCAGAGCGAGATACTGATGCCTGTTGAGGCATCTGAGATGCAACGTGTTGGGGGTAAGCTTCAATGCCAGCTTCTGGCTGTCTAGGTGAGCGAAATCACCGTAAAAACCCACTGTGTCCCATTCTGGGATCAGGATCACAAAGGCAGAGGCAGCCAACCTTTTTTTTTTTTTTTTTTTTAACCTCCCTTAAAGTTTCTTTGATGCTTTGCCCTATCACTGCAAACCTGGTCTTTTTCCCCCCAATTCTTTTCTTCTTTACATTCTGGGTTGCTATTTTCATATTAACAATTTGATGACCCCATCACAGTACCAAAATATCCCCCAAAATGGAATTCAAATTTGACCAAAACATAAATCAGAGTGAGTGAGTGACTAAAATTATAAAGGCCAGGCAGCAGGAAAAGTCGCCCTAAACCACCATCTGACTGCTCAGGTCTTGCCTGTGCAAAGCGGGGAAGAGAGAGGAGAAATCTGTTACACATGCAACACTGAACTGGGGAACATGGTTTGGGGCCTCCAGGACAGACTGTTCTGGTCCCCAAGCTAACCCTCTACTTCCCAGACAGCTGCTCCTACAGTTTGGGCACGTAGCCATCCCACTCAGCCTCGTAACACTTGCCGGCCACAGGCGCCCCTAGCTCGTATTTTTTACGGAAGGACGTCACCTTGAATTTGCCACGGTGGTCTCCAGATCGGTTGCTGAGAATGGGCTCATCACACTTCAGCGGCCTGTCCTGCTCGTAAACCAGCCAGACATAGCGGTGGAGGCCTGTGCCCTTGGGAGTCCCCGAGCCCATGTAATCGGAGAGGACTGTGCCACTGCTGATGTCATTGCCCTTCATGTTGACCACCAGGAAATGATGCCATTCTCTGTACTTGGGATCCTTCCTGCTGGGAGCATCCGGGTCTGTCAGGACCAAGGTGTAGATCAAGACCATCCCACGAAATGCTGGTGGGTCTGTTCTTGACCTGGGTGGGCATCAGCACTTTGCCCAGCTCGTCCACTGTTGCCCCGCCGTAGGTGACATGCAGTGGGTGCTGCGGCTGCTCGTCCACTTCCTGCAGTCTCAAGGGCCCGGACCACTTGCTAGGTCCACCGGCATCGCGGGGCCGAGCAGAGCTGCAGCCGAGAGTGCCGCAGCAGGTCAGGTGCGGGCGGCAATGGCGACACGGAGACCTCCACACACTGGCCCCGGAAGGCGGGCTCCATTGTCTTCTATCTTATAAAACAGTACCAGCAGCCACCTGTTGACTCAAACCTGATTCTATCTCCTAAATACGTTTTGAGTTTCTCTCTCTCCCTCCAGCTTAGCCTGAATGAGCACCAGCCTCCTAAATCAGCTATTTGTCTTTAGTCTTGACCATTCCAATTTTTAGTCCACACAATAATCAAGATGATTCCTAAGAAAAAAATGCACATTCAATTATTCAAACATGATTAAAGCCACACCCAGGACTCTAGGATTGTTTCCCAGAACCCTAGACAGAAAAATAAACTCCCTGTGCTCCAATGCCTGTCCAGGCCTTCGAGGGCATCTCTCAAGAACAAAAAGGGAACTCCCAGGTTCTTATGCCAGAACCCTATGAGTCCTTGATGCATCTGTCTCCCTTGCCCTCTGTGTCCAGTAAATCACTAAATTCTGTATTCTTCCTCCAAATTATACCTTGCATGATTTCAGCTCTCTCTAGCTCTACTACCAACTTAATCTAAACTTGGTATCCCTCAGAATATGGAAATTGCCTTCCAAGTTTAGGTCACTCTGCCTCTGTTCAGAGCTGACTACATTATATTCTGCACACTACAACTCAAGTTATCTTTTAAAAATGCAGAACTGATGCAATTATGTCCCTGTTTAATTACCTCGGTGGCTTTCTGTTGTTCCTAAAATAACATCCAGACTCCCAGCAAGGCCTGAAGGAGCTTGTCCCTGAATAACTCTCCAATGCCACGTCTTGCTGCTGTCTCCTGCTACCTGTCCACTGTCGAATGTATTACCCTTTTTACTGACTGAAAGCCTTTACACCCATGGTCTCCCCTGCTTGAAATGCTCCTTCCCCATGTTTTCAGCGGGCTATTTATACCTCCTCCTTTGGATCTTCGTTTGAATGA
This sequence comes from Cebus imitator, assembly GCF_001604975.1. Taxonomy (NCBI): domain Eukaryota; kingdom Metazoa; phylum Chordata; class Mammalia; order Primates; family Cebidae; genus Cebus; species Cebus imitator. The sequence goes on along the minus strand of NW_016107511.1, from coordinate 1,349,574 downwards.
CACTTCCTAGGCCCTCACTCTAAATTTGGTTCCTCATTGTAAGTTCCCAGGAAGCTGATAGTATGACTTCATGTGCTATAGTCACTTTTTATAAGGTATCTGTATCTGTCTTATTAGCAGCCTAATTTCTTTCCTCCTCATTAGACATCAGGCTACACCAGGGTAAAGTACATTCATTGCTGTAACACCTGCACCCAGTACAGAGCCAGGAACATACTAAGTGCACCATAGCCTTGCACTGAGTGAATGAATGAAGAAATTCAGGAAAAAAGTCTGATAGATGATGATAAAAAAAAATCTGAATAATGAATCCAAATTTCAGACATTTATTTCTCTCTTATACTAGCCATCCAGGTAAGGAAGGTATCTTAGAGTTTATATTATATATTTTAGTGTTAAAAACTATAATAACTCTAGTAAAAATAGAAAATAAAAGATGTTACAGTTATATTTCTATTCTTCCATCTGATATTTGATGCCTCTTTATGTAATAGAAAGGCAGTTTTTAACACCAAATATTCCAGGTGAGCAATCTGAAAAGCCACACCTAAGGGCCGGCAGTACAGTAGCTACAAATCATCAGAGACAGGGAGAGGACTCCAGTCCTCTGACTACCAATTCCATTTTCTTGATAAGTCATAACTGGCGAGGTTTTACAAAGGATAATCATATTGATACTTGTTTTGATATATTGCTATATTGATTGATGGCAGCAGCTTCTTTTCTACTTCAAGGAGAAACAGCATCAAGCCACATTGTATTGTACTTAAACATTTAGTTTTTGATTCTGTGCCTTCCTCTTTTTTATTGTGCCACCTTTAATTATCTTCAATTTCAGAGTTCTTTAAAATCACTCCACTTTCTTTTATATTAATGCAAAAAAATTCAAGAGTCCTCTTCCTGTTGTTTTCTCAGGTGGTTAGTATCCTTCTCATCTCTTTAATTCCCAGTCCAGTAATGCAGATTTTAAGGGCTTATATTCCATTTCATGCTGGTGTTTTGGTATTTTCACTAGGTAATACACAAACAGGGCTTTTGTCTGATTCACGTTTCTGATAAATTGCGATTGGGCTTCTATTCCTTTGTAAGTCTTGGGCAATAATTCATGAAGAAAAAAGAAAAAGGTTGGTAATCAAAGCTGACTTAATAAATAACCAAGAAGAGCTTGGTTCACCATTTTTTTTGTCCCTTAATGGTAGAAAATTTGATGGGGGAAGGGACCTGGGAGTGGAGGATTCTTTCTTAAAATTTTAATACTTGGAGTACAGCCCAGCTAATTAACAGAATTCTAAAATGTCCTTTTCATGAAGATTTCTTTTATAATATCCCAAGTGAAAATCATTTTTTTATTATTCACAGGTAATTCTTTATTCATGCATTTTCTGTTACATTTTCTTAAAACTTAGTCTTCAAATAGTTTTATATGTCATTTAGACTCTGTTTTATATAGCTATGCTATTACCAATGAGTCCTTTTCTTATTCACTATTCTAGCTCCACTTATAATTAGGTGAAACATATATTTGCCAATTTTGTAGATCGAATACAGTTGAATATTAGCAGTTTCATATGGATTAACTGAGTGCTATATTGTTTTCTGTAGGAACTACAGACAGCAAATGGAGGTTTCCAATGAAACAAAGTGAACAGTGACTGGACAAACGAAGCAAATTTTATTTTCTCCCTTCCAAAATTTTGCCTGTCCTTGATTAGAATTTGAGACATGGGAAATTTTTATAACTCCTGAGATTGTCCAAGTGTGTATTGCTTCATTGGTGTTCTAATGAAGCTAGAACTACCTACCTCTCTAAAGGTCCTTTAACTGTTCCATCACTGTTTACATATACATGTTGTACTAGTTTGCATCACTAGCACCAATTCCGCACCTGTCCCTTGCCAGTGCCTGTGAGTGGCATATGCTTCCCTGACCCCTGATTTCTGAGCCGGCCATGTGACTTGCTTTGGCTAATGATAGGCTGAGTTGAGTCTATGGTGTATCCGCTGTCCTCCTCTGTGTCTACAATTAGCCTGATATAAGCATGCCTGAACTATGAATTCCAGTAAAATGAAGAGAGATACATGGTTTACATATTTTGAAGCTGTTTCATTAAATGTACATAGATTGGGAATTGTTTTATCTTCCTTAAAATTGGTTTTTTGAAATTATGAAATAAATATCCTTGTTTAATTCTAATAATGCCTCTTGCCTGTAAGTCTGCATTCTCTGGTGATAGTACTATATAGCTATATCAGATTTCTTTTGGTTAGTGTTTTCATGGAATATCTTTTCCTAATCTTTACTTTCAAACTTTTTGTCTTTATATGTAATAACTCTCTCTTTAGTATTTAAATCCAGTCTGGAAGTCATTGAGTTTAAGATGCTATATTTAGTCCACTTGTATGTTACTGACATATTTGAAATTGTAGCAGACATGTTACTCCCTGTTTTATATTTGGTCCACTTGTTTTATACTCCTTTTTCTCTCCTCTTTTGGGTTAATCAAGTTAAATTTTTCCAGTTTTTCTGCTATTGCCTGCTATTTTAATTTTGTTCTCCTAGGTACTTCAATTACTACTTTATATCACTTTCCAAACAATATGAGGATATAAGTACAACTTATGTTATAATTTATGTATAACGTACGTTAGTTAAACCCCTCCCACCGCTTCACGTTTTAGTTTCATACATACATGTGTGTATGTGTACATACATTTTTAAATCACAAAATTTAATAGTTTTTGCAGTCAGTATTCACTTGAATTTACTCACATTATTTACCTTCTCTGCATTTTCATGCTTCTTTCTGAATCAAATTCTTTCAACTAGAAAGACTCCTTTTAATATTTGTGTTAGCCCAGTTCTGCTGTAATAAATTATCATATAGCTTTTATTTGCTTGAAAATTGTCTTTATTTTATATGTATTTTTGAAGGCTATTTCAGCTTGATGGAGAATATGGTTTGTAGTTATTTTCTTTTGGCCTTTTAAAAATGTCATTCTATTGTTTTCATCATGTTTATTAAGAAATCAATAGGCAATTGATTTTTATCCTATAAGGGAAATGTGTATTTTTCTTCTGGTTACTTTTGAGAATTTATTCTTTGTCTTTGATTTTCAGCAGTTTTACCTTGATGTGGCTATTTTAGTTTTCATTGAATTTGTCCTCTTTGGATTTCACTAAATTTCCTTTTTCTATGAATTGATTATTAGATTAGTTAATTCTTCACTATTATTTCTTCAAAATATTGCCTCTGTCTTGCATTTCCCTGCCTCCTTTCTGAGACTCCAATTACATCTGTCTGAGATGTTTGTATCTTATTTTCTTTCTTTCTCTCTCCCTCTTCCTCTCTCTGTCTATCTCCTCTTTTATCTTTTCTGTTTATGCTGCAGTCTAGACATTCTGTACTGCTTTATCTTCTATATTACTAATAAAATCTTCTGCTTTGATCAATCTGTTGTTAAATATACCAATTAGTTATTCATTTTAGTTACTGCAATTTTCAGTTTTGGAATTTCTATTGATATATTCTAGTGAAATTCCTTATCTTGGTATTTCCTTGGAAATAATAATCACAGTTATAAAGAATATTAGTTAACTTCAGTATCTGGATTATCTCTTGATCTTTTCCATTGTCTAGTTTTTGTCTTGTTTCTGTTTTTGATGTCTTGATAATTTTGGGTGAATTCTGGACATTTTGGACAAAAACTTGTAGAGGCTAGAGAAGACAAATGATCCCCCAGAGAATCCCCACCCCAGCCTCTGATAGGCTTTTAGATTAGGCACAGATCTTAATTCAAATAAGTGTTCAGCTGACTCAATGCAGCGCGTCAGTCCCTACTTTATATATCTGGAGTACAATGCTTCTGTAGTCCCAACTGAGATTTGAGGGTTTTTACCAAAACTTCTCTTTGAAAGTCTCTGAATTCTCTAATCTGACTTCTAATTATGATGGCTGTACAGAGACCCCTGCTTTGTGACACAGCCTCATAGCTGCCCTGCACTTTCTGTTTGGCCACCTTGTCTTTTGCTCATTGCTCCTTAGGAGTTGACTAGTGCTTCAAGGGTAAAAGCAGAAAGAGTATTCTGAACTTACCTTCTAAGATCTTGACATTCTGAAGTCCTGGCTATCTTAGTAGATCTTTAAAACTTTCAAGAAGGTTATTTAAGCTGGGCGCGGTGGCTCACGCTTGTAATCTGAGCACTTTGGGAGGCTGAGGTGGGTGGATCACGAGGTGAAGAGATCGAGACCATCCTGGTCAACATGGTGAAACTCCATCTCTACTAAAAATAACAAAAATTAGCTGGGCATTGTGGCACATGCTTGTAGTCCCAGCTACTTGGGAGGCTGAGGCAGGAGAATTGCTTGAACCCAGGAGGTGGAGGTTGCGGTGACCCGAGATCGTGCCATTGCACTCCAGCCTGGGTAACAAGAGCAAAACTCTGTCTCAAAATATATATATATATATATATATATATATATATATATATACACACATTTTATACTTGTCCTTGGTAAGAAGTTAAGTCTTCTGAATGTTTGCTTGTCATAACTGAAAATATAACTGCATTTCTTTTAATGCCCTGGGAAATGTATTGAAGAAAACAAAGTGTATATAACTTTTTTCATATAATATGTGTTTATAATACAATGGGCTTAATATCTTGGAAAATTATTTTTCTATAAAACACTGAAGTGCTAATTAAATTTCAACAAATATTTCCAAAAAATAAATAGAGCTGGTCACAGTGTCTCATGCCTGTAATCCCAGCACGTTAGGAGGTCAAGGCAGGCAGATTGCTTGATTGCCCAGCCTAGGCAACATGGAAAAACCCCTACAGAAATCTCTACAAAAACTGCAAAAATTGTCACATGGTGGTGTGTGCCTGTAGCCCTAGCTACTTAGTAGGCTGAGGTGTGAGGATCACTTGATCTCAGAGAGGTCAAGGCTGTAGTGAGCCAAAATCATGCCACTGCAGTCCAGCCTTGGTGGCAGAGTGAGACCCTGTCTCAAAAAAAAAAAAAAAGAGAAAATTTTTTAATATAAAAAAATAGAAACTCAAAATAAGAAGAAAAAGTAAATCCATGTCCATCATAAATAAGTTGAAGAACTGGAATCCTGCTCACAGAGAATTCCAGACTCTGTGCAATTGACTATTTATCTTTACTAGGAAATGGGAGAAGGAGTAAAGAAAGAGGAAAGAAAAACAGAGGGGAAAGATCATGCATGAAAATTAAAGAGTGAGATCAAGGCCTTTACTTAGAATGTAGAAGCAAGGCCTGTTTTCCCTAAGTTCCTCTTATTATACCCAGAAGGAAAGAATTTATGTGAGTGAATAAAGGCAAATATTTGATAGGAAAGTTTTGTGTATTCATCGATTGCAGGATTCAATATTATCATCCTCCCCAAATTGATCTATAGAATCCCAATACATCTATTCTAACTTATTACGTTAAAACAAATCATCTCTAGTCTTTAGAGAAATAAAAAAAAATCACATTGAGAAACCACTATACGTCTAGCAGAATGGCTAAAATTAAAAAGGGTGAAAACACCAAGTGTTTGGCAAAGATATGGAATTCTCATACATTGCTGGTAGGAAATGTGAAAATGATACTCTCACTTTGGAAAACAATTTGGCATTCTTCTAAGTTAAATATACACTTAATATATAACTCAGCACTTCCGCTCCCATGTATTTACCTGGGAGAAATGAATGCATATGTCAACATAAAGATGTATGTATAAATGTTCCTAGCAGCTTTATTTATAAAAGTTTAAACCTGGAAACAGTTCACATGTTTATCAGCAGGTAAATGGATTGTCAAATAGTTGAATACCCCAAGCAATAAGAAGGAACAGACTGCTGATATATGGAACAGCATGCATGTATCTCGGAAACATTACACTTAGCAAAGGAACGCAGACACAAAAGAGTACATACGCATGATACAATTTTATGAAATTTTGGAACTCACAAAATGAATCTGTAGTTACAGAGTATAGATCATTGGTTTCCTGGGTCTGGGACTGGGTCTGGGTGGCAGTGTTGGGAGTTTGATAAAAATGGCAATTAGTGAGTTGATATGAAATTGCCTATAACTTGATTTGTTGGCAATAACCTAGGTATATATATTTGTTAAAACTCACTGAACTGTAACCTTAAATTTACTGAATATAAATTATAACTCTATGAAAATGATATTCATATTTCCATATTGGAATTATGGGGTTTTTTTTGTTGTTGTTTTTTTGAGAGGGAGTCTCATTCTGTCACCCAGGCTGGAGTGCAGTAGAGTGAGCTCGGCTCACTACAACCTCTGCCTCCTGGGTTCAAGCTCTTCTCCCGCCTCAGCCTCCTAAATAGTGTGTGCACCACCACACTCAGCTGATTTTTTGTATTTTTAGTAGGTGAGGTTTTACCATGTTAGCCAGGCTGGTCTCGATCTCCTGACCTCAAATGATCTGCCCGCCTTGACCTCCCAAAGTGCTGGGATTACAGTGTGAGCCACTATGCCTGGCCCCTGCTGGTAGCTGATCCCCGGCACTGTGAATCCAAAAAGTTTGGAGGCCCTGGTGCCTGTGCCCGCTACCAGAAATCCTACCGATAAGCGCATCCTGATGATCAAAGTTCACCTGTATAATAAAGTGAACTTCGTGAATCCTTGAGGGATTTTACTGTTTCAAAAAAAAAATTACTATTGCATGGATAGCCATGCAATATTAATTCCCATATTGGAAATAATATTCAATTTATCTAGAGTAAACTTCTGTAATTTGCCCATTATCCCTGATAAGTCATCCTGAAGCCTTCGTGTACATCACAACAACCTAGTTAGCTTAGGAAATATGCACACCCCTGGGTCTCACCCACAGAAATCCTAATTCATGGTTTGGTTGAGGCTCATGTTCTAAAGTCTCCAAGTAATCACTCTTAGTCGATCTGACTAGGAAGTTGATATAACACTTTAGGGAAATTTCTGTGGAATAATGTTTTTTTGTTGTTGTCATTGTTGTTACAAAAAAGTAAGACATCAGCGTTAGCACTGTATAGAATCTTGCTGTTTTCAAGCAATATTTTCCTCTTACTGTTGATATGTTTCCCCTGAAAAGGGGGTGCCAGGTAGGATTGGGATGAGACATGCCTGTTCTTAGAATGATAGTGAGAAGCAGAAAAGTAATGCTATGGTAATGAGAAGCCAGAATTAAGAGTAGATTCTTGGTGTGAAAAATGTGAAGGTAAGCCAGGCACAGTGGCTCATGGCTATAATCTTTCGGAAGCTGAGGCAGGCGTACTGCTTGAGCCCAGGAATTCAAGACCAGCCTTGGGATCATAGTGAGACCCTGTACAAAAAAAATTTAAAAATTAGCCAGGCATTGTAGTGTATGCGTGTAGTCCCAGCTACTTGGGAGGCTGAGGCTAGAGGATGGCTCGAAGCCAGTAGTTCACGGCTGCGCAGTGAGCTGTGAAGGTACCACTGCACTACAGCATGGGCAACAAAGTGAATCTCTGTTTCTAACAAAAGTAAAATGAAGGTAAAATTTGGTATAAGGAAATAAAGAAAATAGCAACTCAGAATTAGTTAATTACTTATGTCTTAGCTTCTCAGAGACTTCATACTTTGCAGGAGTCTAAAGCAGATAGACTCCTTCCTTATCCTTTCTTGGAAGTCATTCTGGGCCAGATGCCTGTTTACAGAAGCATCACTGTGAATGTGGCAGAAATCATCATATTTCAGGATTATATGTCCTCTTTTCTATATGGTAGGCTCCTTACAAGTAATTCATTGCCTTCTGCATTTTTATCTTTCACCTAGCACATGGAAGGCTTTCAGTGAATATTAGCTGTATGAATGAGGACATAACATATTTTAGCAAAATTACTTCGACACAGTTTTTCCTAGACAAGTGAATATTTTATGACAGACTTCTTTATCTTGCAAGAGTTAGTATTCGGGAACTTCGTGAACACATCTGTCCTTAGCTCTTCCAGTACTTTTTGAGGAAGTGTGGCAAGACATAATTGCACCAATAATCTTCAAGTATCATTTTTAAACTCTCATGGTCCTCTAACACTAAAAAATGAGGAAGATATATTAACACTTCTGAGTAAGATGTAGGTCACCAGTGACTGAAATGAGTCAGACCAGGAACAAGCTGGCTGGCAGAGAAGGAGCTATGTAATTGTGGATGAATGGTTGTAAATCTCTTTTTCCTGATGGAAACTGAAGATTTCCTAGGTCCTTCAAAAATTAGATCTGTTATCATTTTAAGCTGTCTACTTTCTTATAAATCTATGTGCTATTTTAAACTCATTTCCATCTGTTTTCTCTGCCCAGTGCCCTGACAGTAATAATGAGGCTGATGTCCACTGAGGGCACCCATGTGCCTAGCACTGTTGTAGAAGTACAAATGTTAACTCATTTAATCCTCACAACAACCTTGTAAGAGAGTGTGTGTGTTCTCACTTCACATATGAGGAAACTGAGGCACAGAGAGGCTATGTAACTTATCCAGGATGGCACCAGGATTCAAGCCCACGCAGTGTATAGTGTTACTAGAAAATGTAGCTCCTGATCTAATGGTGGCAGACTAATGTATCAGGGGCCCACATTGCTAATACTGATAGAGATTCACCAGTCAAAACTATAATCTTAATTAATAAAGCTAATAATTATAAACTAAATTCATGTAAAATTAGAAAAGCACTTCCTATTTTAAACCACTAGCTAAGTTTTCTGCATTCATTTTGGATAGCAAGTCTTTTATTCTGAAAATTTTGAGGAACGTTGGATTTTATTGTAAACATAAGAAGTGACATTAATTTTCCAGTATCCCACTATATTTCCTATTTATATAACTAAATTTCATACAAGGGATTTTTTCCAACAGGTTTTTGATAAAATATTAAATATGTTACTGAAATTGTTTTATTTCAGTGTTTCATTCAAATATATATTGTAGGGGAATATTTGCATTGATTATGGCTAGTTAGGAGAACCTAGCCATAATTTTTCTTGAGAAAAGGTCTTGCTCTATTGCCCAGGCTGGAGTGCAGTGGTACAGTCATGGCTCACTGCAGCCTCAAACTCCTGGGCTCAAGCGATCCTCCCACCTCAGCCTTCTAAGAAGCTGGCACTATAGGCAAGCACAACCAATCTCACCACATTGCCCGGGCTGGTCTCAAACTCCTGGGCTCAGGTGACCTCCCTGCCTCTGCCTCCCACAGGGCTGGGATTACAGGCATGAGCTACTGCACCTGGCCAGCTGGGAGGACTTTTCTTTGCTCTTGCAAGTGTTTTAAAATGCTAAAGTATGACTTTTGTGGACAAGTGGGAAACGAGTTTACCTTTTAGCATTACTTTTAAGCACCAAGACTTGAAATTTTGCTTCTCCAGTGGGAGGATCTTATTCAAGGGGGACTATGAGGGAGTTGTCCCTTTCCAGCGCCAATCTTGGAGAGCTCATTACTGCTTACTTACTGAACTAAGTGCTCTCCATCTCAAACATAATTTTTTTAGTTTCATATTTTTATGTATTGTCTTCATAAATCATAGTTGAGTGTTTTATGCTTTTTAGAAAGTTCGAATTTGCAATTCATTAATCTGTTTTTATTTTAAAATATGCATAATGAGCTATAAGTATATTGTTAAATTTCTAGATACAAGCACTAACGGTTACAATGAAGAGAAAATCAAGGCATTATCTAAAGGACAAAAGAGTTTCAAGGTCATTGCTTTATGTCTCTTTTACTTGACAAGTTTTTTACTATTCTATGTTGCCTGAGGGAAACATTCCAGGAAATATACTTCACATGTCTTAGAAGATCAATACTGCTATTGGAGAGTAACAGGAAACATAGTGAGAATGAGAAAAAGAAACATATAGGTTGCAATAATCCAGAAAAAAGCTTTCAAGAAGAAAACATTTTTTGTTAGTCAACTAAAAAAGTGTAGCTCAAATAGTAGCATTTTCTTCAAGCAACAAATAAAGACATGATAAAAACCTAAGTATTAGGGCATTGCTAAAAATGTCAGTCTTTTTCAAGTCTCCCTTTGTTTATGGCCATGAAATAATAATATTACATGTCTTCATTTATATTTGACAGAGAGTTTTGTTTTTCTCATGAACATATAATAAATTATATAACAAGGAATAATTGTTTAGTTTACACATATTTTACTCAGAATGTAGTGTTCGTTCATTATGCAGTTGATACATTAATTCCGTATAAGGAATTAACTCAATGTGAGAAAATCAAACTTCTAAATTTTTAAATGATAGCTACATAAAGTGGACAATTTTTGAAGTGTGCCTTATTATATATATTTCAAATAATATGAATAAAATGGATAGCCATGCAAAAAGTACTAGTAGTATTTTTGTGAAATTAAATATAATAATTAAACAAATAATGCCATCTTATTGGCTTGAATGACATCAGCTAGTTAGCTTCAAATAGTTTCATATTTCACTGGGTTTTCATGCATCTTCATTTATTAAATAAATATATATTTTCAAAGGACAATTGCTTATTTTTCTTCTTTTTAATTTTTGAAAAAGATTTTCTGGGTAATATTCATTACTTCATGCGATTTTAACAAATATATCAAATATTATTTCACATTACTGATAAAATAACTTGTTTTTTTGATGAACTGAACATATGTGACATTTACAGTGAAATTTTAAGACCCTGTCAGAGAACTGATAGAGTGTGGCAGCACTGGAATCCTGACAAGCTTTAGCAGGAAGAACCAAAACAGGTGTTAAGGCCATGTTTTCTCAACAAAGCATCCAAAAAAACAAAACCTCTGTGCTTTTATCAGTCAGGGCTCTCCAGAGAAATGGAACCAATAGGATGTGTGTGTGCACCCTGTGTGTGTGTGTGTATCTCTGTGTGCATGTAGAGTTATTTAAGGAATTGGCTTACTGGATTGTAGGGACTGGCAAGTCCTAGGTAAGAGTTCATATTGCAGCTGGAGTCCAAAGGTAGTCTGGAGGCAAAATTCCTTCTTCCCTAGAGAACCTCAGTTTTCTTTCTTTCTCTTACAGCTTTCAACTGATTGGATGGGGCCCACCTACATTATGGGGTTTAACCTGCCTTATTCAATGTCTACTGATTTAATATTGATTACATCTAACAGTACCTGCACAGCAACATCTAGACCAGTGTTTGACCAAAAACCGTCTACCATGGCCCAGCCAAACTGACACATTGCAGTGCCCATTAGCAGTACCATTGGCCGAGGGTTGAGAAAAATATTACATGTCAGCTTATTTAAAATACATTTACTACACGTCTAAAGCAGTATTTAATAAGTGATATGTGTGTGTTTGTGTATCTTTACAAACAGACAATCTTTAGTAAAGTAGGTACATGTGTAAGAATGAAGAGAAGCCAAAGCTACTGGGAATGAATAAGGTTTTTAAATTGAGTGACACGGATATTTAATATAAGAATGGCTTTAAAATAAAGAACTTATGTAGTGAAATACAACTTCTTCCTTGATTGTTTTAATCAAACAGAATGAGAAGAAATGAGCTGCTCTAAAGATAAGAGCTATTGGGATTAGATTAATAAAAGCATTTCTAGATGATGAAGTTTGAGAAAATGTTAGTAAAATCTAACAATGGATATTATATATATCAATTCACGATGCCAACAGAGAATATATTATTGTCAGTTTTTTCCTTCAATGAATGGATTAGAAATGCAATGTGTGTGTGTGTGTGTGTGTGTGTGTGTGTGTGTGTGTGGTGTGGTGTGGTATATCGATGCATACATTTTCAATGTGCTAAGTGTATGGCATATTTATATTTAGAATTGTTTTTTAATATCTTCTTTCCTAGAATCTGAGGTGGTTTATTTTGATGGACAAAGTGCTCTGCTGTACAGACTTGATAAAAATTCTTTACAATCAATAAGGGACATTATTTCTTTGAAATTTAAAGCCATGCAGAGCAATGGAATTCTACTTCACAGAGAAGGACAACATGGAAATCACATTACTCTGGAATTAATTAAAGGAAAGCTTGTCTTTTTTCTTAATTCAGGTAAAAAATGTTTGAACTTTTAAACCAGTGCTTTAAAAAACTCTGTTTACATGAAACTACATTTGTTGGTACTGAATCTTTTCACAGTTACATAAAATAACCATATAATTTATCATCTAAACAAGAACACCTTTAAGAAATAAAAAATACACAAGTGATAGTTACTCTGGGACAGTAAGTGCAAAGTAGAACTCCAATGAACAAATTTAAATGAAAGTTTAAGAGCATTACTAATAGATGCATGCAATACGTACATATCCTAAGTATGATTCCTGTAAACAGCATATGTATTGACAAACTGTGCAAGAAGATCACCATATCTGTGTTTAGTGTGTGTGTGTATATATATGTGTATATATATACATAATATATGTGATTATACATACAATCACAAAAGCAGGAATAGATTATTATAAAATTAAGAGTGCTGATAATGAGGTTCTAAGAAAGAAAATATTGGCAATTTAAATACAAATGTCATGAATAATAGAAAAAATAAGTTACTAAGAAAGAAATTTCAACACAATGTAGAGTTGAACTTTAAAAAGAAGTAAAAACAGTAAGGATATTGTGTTCAAGATGGGGAGAAGGTGAGAAAACAACTCTGTAAGATGGAAAGTTGGATGCAAACTGTCATGCTCAACTAAAAAAGGGAAGCCATGGTTTTAAACAGAAGTAACTGAGTGTTTTTTTCCCTCTCCTTTAAGACAATGATAAGCTGTCTTCCACTACTGCTCCCGTGACCCTCACCCTGGGCAGCCTGCTGGACGACCAGCACTGGCATTCCGTCCTCATCGAGCTCCTTGACACACAGGTCAACTTCACCGTGGACCAACACACTCATCATTTCCAAGCAAAGGGAGAATCCACTTACTTGGATCTTAATTTTGAGGTTATTATAGATATATAGTTTAAGTTAAATATAACCTGAAAAACTAGCTGCATAGAGAAATGCCATTTTATAGTAATTCAGAACTATGTTCACAAATACATAGTAATAGATATGTCTGTCTTGTTACTTTGAAACTGTTTATGCCTTCTAATAGTTCAATTTATTATTATTATTATTTTTATCATTTTTAGAGGTGAAGTCTCACTCTTGTCACCCAGGCTGGAGTGCAATGGCGCAATCTCAGCACACTGCAACCTCCACCTCCCAGGTTCAAGTGATTCTCCTGCCTCAGCCTCCTGAGTAGCTGGGATTACAGGTGCCTGCCACCATGCCCAGCTAATTTTTTTATTTTTAGTAGAGATGGGGTTTCACCATGTTGGCCAGGCTGGTCTCAAATTCCTGACCTCAGGCCGTCCGCCCTCGGACTCCCAAAGCGCTGGGATTACAGGTGTAAGCCACCACGCCCAGCCATCAGTTTATTTTTATACATCATCTTTTCCGTCTTGAAGGGAAGTAAATAGTCAGTGTTAGGCTGGGGAGATCTACGAATGAAGAAATATCAAGGCAGCAAGCAATGATAGTGAATATATTTGAAATTTCATCTGGTATATTACACTTGCTGTTTGACTATGCAGATTCCTGCGAAATTTTTTTTTTCTTGTCTTGGTGCAATCCTAACCAATATAGCATTACCTAGGATAACTTTGAGAAGTTAGCAAGATATATACTGATAGATTTATTACACAATAAGAAAGTCAGATCTATATAAACAATTTCCTAATATTTTTAAGGGATTAATGCTTTTTTGCAACATTGCCCATATGTATCTAAGCTACACTGTTAAATATCATCTGTTCTTCCAGTTCTTCACAGGACACCTTAAAGTGTATGAAGGATCAGAAAAAACCAAAAATGTTGTGATATTTACTGGCATAAGTAGCTTTGGCATATAATATTATACTGAAGATCCTAGTTCTACACCAGATTATTCATAGTTTTATTACTTTAACCATGCAATAGCAAAAGATAATATCTAATGCAGAGGTTGGCAAACTATGGGCATCAAGCCAAGTTTGGCCATTTTTTAATAAAAAAAAATAAAAGCCTGTTTTTGTTCAAAAAAGTAAGTTTTATTGGAACATTTTCTCTTTTCTTATGTATTGTCTGTTGTCGTACTGGTACTACAGTGTCAGAGTGGAGTATTGTAAAAGAGACCATGTGACCCACAAAGCCAAAAATATACTACCTGGCTGTAACATTTTCGACGTGGTAGAAAACGTGTGTTGCCTCCTTCCTTTAAGTTTGTTCAAAACTGTCTCGTGTCAGAAATAAAGGTATTAAGAGCTCCCATTATGATAGAACAGTTCATTTGGAATTAGCAAGTATGATAGAACACTTCATTTGGAAATCTAAGATAATAGGAATGGATTTGTGACAATTAGTCCTATGCCTATTAATTATAAATGCTTTAAACATGAATCAGAAATCACTAAACAATGTTATTTATGTCATTTTTCTTTCTAAGATCAGCTTTGGGGGAATTCCGACACCTGGAAGAGCACGGGAATTCACACATAAAAACTTTCATGGGTGTTTAGAAAATCTTTATTATAATGGAGTGGACGTTATTGAATTAGCCAAGAAACACAAACCACGGATCCTCATGATGGTAAGGAAGCCTAGTGGGAAGGAAAGAAAAAAGGACATTTTATTTTTTGCATTTAAAAATTATTCACGTGAAGTCTCCATTTCATATAATGTTTTAAGAATCAACTCTTACTTTAACAGCTGCCCATATAATATAGTAATTTTTTTTTTTTTTGAGATGCAGCCTTGCCCTGTCACCCGAGCTGGAGTGCAGTGGTGCAATCTTGGGTTACTGCAACCTCTGCCTCCCGGGTTCAAGTGATTCTTCTGCTTCAGCCTCCCTAGTAGCTGGGACTACAGTTGTGTGCCACCACACCTGGCTAATTTTTTTCGTTTGCTTTTGTATTTTTAGTAGAGATGGGGTTTCACCACATCGGCCAGGTTGGTCTCGAACTCCTGACCTCAGACGATACGCTCACCTCAGCCTCCCAAAGTGCTGGGATTACAGACATGAGCCACCATACCCAGAATAATATAGTAGTTTTTATTATGCATAAAAAGGTATAAAGTAAATATGCCTCATGGGACACAGTTATTTCATTTTTTATATGAAATAAAATAACTTCTATTTTTACATGGAAATCAGAATTCATATGTTGCATGTGTTTTTGGTATTATTATTCTCAGGAGACCAATTATTTTGCATTGGCAATGTCTAATGACCTATCATTCCCTAATCAACTGGAAATATTTCCAAATCAGTTAATAAACTTCTTTCAATGTTTAAAATTTGAAATATCTAAGTTGGGAATTTAAGGGAAAACTCATATTTAGTTGTCAGTGTATCTTAGAAGTGCATTGTGGGAATATTTATTCGTATTGTTGTAAAATATTTTTTCCTGTTATGTGCTGGAGGAGTTGGCTCATGGGTTGCAGGACCAAAACCTGAAAACATCTCTGACTCTGTGTCACCAGGCCACACAATGAATACATCACTTAGGTTAGCATGAAAAAAAGGGAAAAACAGTTATGAAGCTCATGAACTTTCCAAGAAGGTAAAGGGAAAAAAAAAAGAAGATAGGTTTGAAGTCTAAGTTCTACTATGAACAGTACCATGCTGAGATCATAAAAATAAAAAATACCATCAAGATACATGAAAAAGGAAAACACCAAAGGGAAGAGTGATAGCAAGGCTCCACAGAGTGCAGCTTCCTTTGATAAGATTAAAAAGAAATGAAAAGAGGAAGGAGATAAATGGAATAGCCCTCTACCTAAAGTTTATATCCATGGAGAAACTGACATAATAAGTGCTGCTCAACAGGAAAAAGAAAAAGACCTGGTTATTGAAGTTGGCTTTGTTGAAGATGCTTTACTCAGATACAAATGCAAAGACGTATTTGGCCAATGGGCATCAGTGTCAAGAAGCCTTACGTAACACATTCTGAACATTAAGCTACCTTTTATCTGCCAATCCTTGGTGTTCAGAAGAAACCCTCCTCCCCACCCTAACTTTTATGGGGCTAGTTCCAAAGATACTGTCATTGAGGTGAATAAGAGTGGGTTGGGCCTTACGACACAAAGAGACAAGACTTTTTGAGGAAAATAGACACAGGTTTTCATACACATTTCATGTTATTCTGAATTATTGATGGAATTATTAATTGAATATAGTCAGTAAGGAGAACCACAATTACACTGGTATCTCTGGGTTCTGGGTATCATCCTCAAGAAAACTATTTACTAATTACATTGAATGAGGTTACTAAAATGTGTAAGTTTCACACAAATACAAACAAAAAGACAGTTTATTCCAAATTGTGCATATGGATATATAATGTTAATTATGGGAATTCAATTTTGAGAATAACTACAATTTTATGTGTTCTGTATAAAAATAGGAAAATAGTAGTTCCAATATATAAAAGGAAAACATTAAAAATATGTTTTGTTGGAAAAATCAGTTGCCAGAATTCATTCAGTTAACTAACAAGCACTCCTTTGTGGCAAGAAGCCCTGCTTCTCTGTTCTAGCAGGCAGCTGCCCATCTAAATGACAAGGTCAAGAAATATGAAGCTGATGAAAAGATTAAAAACATGTACTAGTCCAGTGATTAAATGTGAACTATGGATCAGCGCCAATTACTTGTAAGCTTTTGGTATTTAATTTGTTATGGCAAATGTTTTCTTTTTTAAATTTTCTTCCACAAATGTTTTCTTGTAATGAAAACTATTTCCCATTCAGCAGAGTTACAAAAATAGTAAGAAATGTTCTGATTGATATATACAGTTATAATGTGTATTAAAGATTCTTATAAAATGATAACTGAATTATATCCATTTCTAAAGTATGTTGTGACAGAATTTTATTTATTTATTTATTTATTTATTTTTTAAGAGACGGGGTCTCGCTGTGTTGCCCAGACTGGAGTGCAGTGGCTATTCACAGGCGCGATCCCACTACTGATCAGCACGGGAGTTTTGACGTGCTCCGCTTCCGATGTGGGCTGGTTCACCCCTCCTTAGGCAACCTGGTGGTCCTCCGCTCCCGGGAGGTCACCATATTGATGCCAAATTTACTGCAGACACCCTATCGGCATAGCGCACTACAGCCCAGAACTCCTGGGCTCAAGTGATCCTCCCACCTCAGCCTCCGGAGTAGCTGGGACTACAGGCATGCCCACCGCACCCGGCAATTTTTTTAAAAATATGATTCAGTCTTGAAAGTTGTTTTACCCCTGGATCAGTGTGGCTCTTAAAGTTGGCTTTATCTTGAAGTCACCAGAGGAGATTAAAAAGATATCCTTACCTGGATCCACCCCCAGAGACTGGGATTTTAATTGGTCTGCATCTGGATTTTAAGAGCCTTTCTGGTGACTCAACTGTTGAGCCAGGTTTGAGAGCCACTTCCCCAGATTGTCTTGCTCTAGTAACATTCTTTTTCCAAAATAATATATAGCATATTAGTAGAAATAAATCCATGGAAATCTAAGTAAAATCAGAATCGCTGGGGGTTTTCTCTGGAACTGAAATTACAATGTGTGAATAATGCCCAAGAATTTCTTATTCCTTCCACCAGCCAAACAAAACAAAACAAAAAACATTTAAAAACCAGTAAGATGGTACTTGACTTAGCAGATATTAAAACATACTAAAAGCTGCTATACTAGAATCATTATGGTAGTGGATAGGAATCGAGAAGTCAGTAGAACAAAGGAGAGATCCCAGAAAGATCCCAGTTTATGTGCAAAGTTACTATTAGTAACAAGGAATATGGCTCAATTCAATGGAACAGGGATGAATTATTTCAGAAATTTTGCCGGAACAAACAAGTGTCCATAAGGCAGAAAATAAGCATGATCACTGTCTTATACACAATAATAATATGTAAATTAAGGAGGATGAGAAACAAACAGCAACAACTTTAGAAGAAAATCTATGAGATTGTACGTAGGACCTAGGGTAGTATGAAATTTCCCTAACAAAGATTAGACACTCAGAAGCTGTAAAATACAATATAGATATAATTGACTATATAAGAATCAATGTTTTCATGCTAAAGATGCTGTATGCAAACATTGTATATAACTATTAGATCTGAAAAACATTTGGAAGGCTGTCAAATATAATTTTCCAGTAGCTAAAAATATGACCCATACAGATATTAAATAAGCATGTGTCAAAGATTTAGTCAATTCATTCATTAATGAGGAAACCAGTAAAATAGTAAGCTGGCTCAAAGGAGATTTGGAGGATTGTGTAGGGAAGAACCAATGTTGCTCAGGAGAACGACTGAGAGTATGAAAATGTCCTGTTATTTGCTGTATCCTCAGGGCTAGCACAGGGCCTGGAAAATAGCTGGCATAGTTTAAACTCCTGTTAACTAAAATTATATTGAGACTCCTTTACTAATGCTGAGAAGTAAAGAAATGGAGAATTCTCTCTGTCTTTCTCTGTCTGTCTTTCTCTCTGTCTCTCTCTCTCTCTCTCTCTCTCTCTCTCTCACACACACACACACACACACACACACAAACACAGAAAGCCACATGGATGTCTGCCCAATTATACTACTACTTATGTTGAAAGAGAAGATACATTGCATAGATTTCAGCTTTAGCAGGCAGACTAATTTATAAAATCCTGATTGATAAAATGCCTTGTAAGTCTTTGTACAATCTGTCTTTAATTAGATAGAAGCACCACCCTTAAGGCTGCTCAACGTGCTTTTTTGTTTTATTTATAGGGAAATGTGTCCTTCTCATGTCCACAGCCACAGACTGTCCCTGTGACTTTTCTGAGCTCCAGGAGTTATCTGGCTCTGCCTGGCAACTCTGGGGAGGACAAAGTGTCTATCACTTTTCAATTTCGAACATGGAACAGAGCAGGACATTTGCTTTTCGGCAAACTTCGACGTGATTCAGGGAGTTTCGTCCTCTTTCTTAAGGATGGCAAGCTCAAACTGAGTCTCTTCCAGCTGGGACAGTCACCAAGGAATGTCACAGCAGGTAACATGTTTTCCCACAAACCTGACAGATACCCACATGGTGATCATTTGGTAATTAGTTGAGTGAGGCAGTGAGACGCTCGATGCCCCCAGTAGAGGAACGAATAACTGTTTCCTTCTAGACTGTTCCTGTATGGCACACATAGCTGTCACTAAAGTGTTCTTTTGACCAAAATGACTATATATGAGAAATAAGAAATACATATTTCTGCAGATATACATCCCCCATATACAAGGAAACTATGTAATACCTTTAAGCTCTATTTCTTGACAAACATACCAGCCTCCATCCCAAAGAACTAGGGTTAAGACCTTATAGAACAGGCAACACCCAGAGGCATGTTCCTCTCCTGTCCTCACTTCTTTCCCTTCTCCGCCCCACCTCTCCTCTTAGGATCTGAGCAGAATTACTCTATACACAGAAGGCAATTGGTAACTATCACCTTATAGTGAAGGATGCCAGCAAATACCAAGAGTTATTCTTTTGTCGATGGCTGATTAGTTTTCTGGGATAGCCTGGCACCTGGGAAGAATCTCAGCTCCTCCACCTACTGCCCTTCTGAAATGCAAATCACCAAGCTCCTAAGCCTAGCTGTTTTCACTTGTGAAATGGTAAACCTCAGATCTCTTTTGCAGAGAGAACAATAGGAAGTCTGATTTTATTAGCACAGTGCCCACGCCACACACAGGCCCTCTCATCCCCACTCCTCAACAGAGCCTGTTTTTGTTAGGCAAATGCTTTGACATCCCTGCTAGCTTAGGGGCTCACATCCATGAGGCCAGACTGAGTAACAATAGATGGGAACTAATCTCAGGTGCAGTGAGATGTGGACAACTTTGTTAACTACAGAGCTGCTGGATTTTGATGATTGGAATTGCACATGGGAGGAGTGCTGGGTCCTAATATCGTGCCTAAATTGGCATCAGAACCAAACCGGGCCTTTAAAAAAAAAGGTAGTGTAATCTAAGAAAGAAGGCAGCACAGAGGAAGAGACTGACTTCTGCCTGAAACCAGGAGATTATCATACTCAAAAAGAGATTCCTTTTGGCGGGTAGGATCTGTGTCCACATCACACAGGTGTTTTATGGGAGATAAAACAGATATTCAGAGGGGATATATATGTTTTATCTTTTAGAAATGCAAACCTATTTTCCATTTACTCACAAGATTTTTTCCGAAAGAGATTAAAATTATGACCCCCACACAGACACAAAATGAACATATGTCAGAGATTTTCTTTAACTCATCAATTAATGAGAGAACCAGGGTTAGGGAAATAAAGACAAAATTACCTACCAACATAGTGAATCAGTTTCACAAGGTAGAAAAGAAACAGTCTTCTTATGAAGTATTAAGCCAGACTGTGATGCATATTTCAGGCAATCGCTAATTGCAAAGACAAATCTCATCCACTTATGTAGCCAGGCAGATATGCCCCATTACATATGTGTTCTAAAGAAAAAGGACAACTTGTACTCAAGTAAGAGGACTTGACAGTGCTATTTACTACACATAGCCCATCTTAAATTCACCTGGTAGTCGGGGAGGCACAATCCCTACGCAAAGGAAAACCAAAGTCCTTCATGTCTGTTTGACAAGAGGGTAGTTACAAATTGGAGCCAGGCACCTAAGTTAGACTACCACAGAGACAGAGAGATAAGAGCCCTACCTTTCTTGATGTCTACATTTAAAGAAATATCTCCAAGGTCCTCAAGAAAAACACTCCTGGAAACAAGAAAGAGACTAAATAAGTTTTGTTTTGTTTTTTAAGATTTTAAAGATTTACAAGTTTTCTAAAAGAAATGCCCTAAGAAAAACAGTGAGTGAAAGTGTATATCCCTTTTGGCACTAAGAAAGTTTTTGTTTGTTTTGGTTTGTGTTTACACTTACACCAGTAAGGTCAGTTTAAAGAAGTACCATACATTTATAGTCAGAAAAGAGATGTTGAGATGAAATTGCAAACAGATGCAAACCTAGCAAAACTTGTCAGTATTCACAGGAAAAGGCAAAACCCTTCCCTGTACACACTTTGCATCTCTATGGACAAGCATTATTTGCATTATTATCCATGTTCTGCAAGTTAACTTCTGTCACTATGCAGCTGGAAAGTAATCTAGTCAAAGATTATGGTTTACAATCCAGCAACATCAGCTAATCTTTCCATTGAAAAGATATCCAGTAATCTCTTTTGCCCACTTCAAAGACCGCCTTTAATTTTTTTCCTACAGCAGTTGGTTCAGCTTTACTGCTGATGAGTTGCATATATTCCGGATTCAATGAAGTGCTGAGCAAGCACTTTCTCCAGTTCTGGGTTGCACAATAACTAGAATTAAATATAATTAAAGTTCTTAAATCTCATCAGGATTTTGCTTTAGCTCATGGCTTTGTGAGTGTGATATTTTGCCTCTGCATTTAAAATGTTGTAGTTGTTAACAAGAGATCATCTTCATACTCAAATGTATTTAAAATAACATCTATGTTGTGGGCAAGTAATTTAATAACTTCTCATTAAAATATTTCTAGATTCTACTGTATCTGATTTTCTTGGGCATCAACTATGGCCAAAGGCCAAATACAACCTAATAGAAAATAAAAAGAAAACAAATTTGGATGATAGACGTGAAAACAGTTATACAAAGATCTCCTTTTATTTGTCAAAAGATATTCTTAAAGAGGGCACTTTTTGCAATTATAAAAAGAACATGTCAAAGATTTTGTTTAACTCATTAGTTTATGAAGGAATCAGTAAGATGTTACAATAGGTTCAAAGAATCAAAAATATATAAGCAGTAAAGCTGCAATGATTTTGCATATAATGTAAAACTAGCTTATTCCATGGGATGGGGTAGAGGAACCAGGAAGGTCAATCATATTTCTACCAGCCAGAATTCATTTGCATATCTATGGACAGTAATAATTTGCCTGCTTTCAATTTTCTACAATTCACAGGGTGGTACAAGAATTCAAAGAAGGTAAAAGGCATATTGACCTGCAGAATCATATAATCCTTGAGATTGTGTGTAGACAATGCCTAGTTTTACATTGAAGACATCCAGAATCTTGGTTGATTTTAAAGTATAATTTATTTCCTTACACATTGTTATTAATTCTGTTTCTGTTTCATATATCACTGAAGGTTAAAAGGGAAAGCTAAAATATTAGTATTAATTTATAATTTTTAAGAAGTACTACATTTGAAATGCTAATAATATACTAAATGCATGTTAGGAAGAAAAATAAATCAAGCACAGAGTCATTTTAATAATTTACAGGTTTCTTAAGACTATCAACTAAAATGTTAACTTTATAGAAAAATTTCTAGTAATCTAAAGTTTATTATGATATATGTAACTTCTGAAACAGTTTTGATCTTGGTCTAATTTTAAACTTCAATGCAACGTTAATTTAATAGGCCCCATGAAGCTAATCTTATTTTTAGACCATTTATTGGCATGTATCTTTGACATATTACCAGTTAAAACACAGAATACCTCTAGTGATTTTAAATGCCTTAACATTTAAATTTACCATCAAAGGCAATTCATTATGTTATCAAATTATTTCACAAGATTAATTTCATAATTACTTCTAAGAATCATAAAATAATGTGGATGTGAATGTAAATATATAAAAATAGTGTACATATATATAAATACACCTCCAGTGTATTTATACATACACCTCCAGTTCTTTTCTAAGCATTTTATCAAATATTAAATGACATTTTATTTTATTTTATTTTTTGAGACAGAGTGTCACTCTGTCGCCCAGGCTGGAATGCAGTGGCATGATCTCAGCTCACTGCAACCTCTGCCTCACAGATTCAAATGATTATTATGCCACAGCCTCCCATGTAGCTGGGACTATAAGCGTATGCCACCACCCCCAGCTAATTTTTTGTATTTTTAGTAGAGATGGGGTTTTACCATGTTAGCCAGGCTGGTCTCAACTCCTGATCTCAGGTGATCCGCCCACCTCGGCCCCTAAAGTGCTGGGATTAGGTATGAGTCACTGTGCCAAGCCAATAATAACCTTTAAAAGACAGTATAATTATATCTATAATAATAATATGTCAATTTGGAAACACATGTATATATGTTAAAGATTTTAACTAATTAATGAAGAAACCAGTAAGATGTTACGAGCAGTTCAGAGGAGAATTCAAAGTACTACACATGCAGGCTTATAGGAAATACCAACATGAATTACAGACAGATAGGAAATGGTTCAGTAACCAACTGTACCCCACCAGGCATGAGTAATTTGCATTTCTATGGATACAACTCATTTTGAATTACTATCAGTTTCCTAGAATTTACAGGACTGTAAAATAGCTCAGACAGTGAAAGCAGGGTTTACCTTAATTAATGGGCGCAATACGCCAGACATCTAGTGATCTTCCCCTCATTTCGAATCCTGTTGCACCCCCTATGTACAATTATTATGTGTCAACTTTTTCTTAGAAAAGCCTTTCACAGTCATTCTTGGCATAATTTTTATCAACTCACTTTCTTGATTCTTGTAAAATATTTTTGTTAGATTCAGTGAAGCAAGTCAGTTTTGCATTTGAAGATTGAAGCAAACTGTTGTTTTCATCCCATTGTACAGGCTTCTAACATATAAATTTGATAATTAAATTATAGTTACTTCAGGCACATTATCAGATTTTATTATAGTGATTCCTCTGAAAGAGTAATATTTTCATCCACGTGTTATTGTCATAACAAATGAAATTTTTAAATTAAAGATAGGTGGTTAATTTTTTTTCAGCGATACATCAACATGTAAATACTGCTCTTCTCTGACTTATTCAGTGATCTGAAGCAAATTGTTTTTAAGTGTTAACAGAGCTCATTGACTTGTCTCTGACTGATTTTATTTCCTCCAGGTGCTGGATTAAACGACGGGCAGTGGCACTCTGTGTCCTTATCTGCTAAGTGGAGCCATGTGAGTGTGGTGGTAGATGATGACACAGCTGTTCAACCCCTGGTGGCTGTGCTTATTGATTCAGGTGACACCTATTATTTTGGAGGTAAGAGAAGACGACTGAATTACATTGGCAGTGGAACCACGCTTATGTTTATTGCTTTGCATCTTGAGTCTCTAGTCAAATTTAAACCAAGTTAATACTAAGAAATAATTTATCTCTAGCCATGAAATTAATACCTTTGAATTTGTAAAAAATATAAACCCCTTTAATCAATTTTTCTTCCCAATACAAAAATAAGTATCTGCAGAAAGTTTCCTTGCTGTTTAAATAACTTCATACTTTCATTTAACATTAAAAGAAAATATATTTGAGCTACACATAGTAAATAAGAAGTAAGTGGGAAACTTTCCAACATCAAATATCATAAACACATCTCTATAGCAGATAAATCCATTTATACTTCTGAGAGTTAGCATGTAAAAACAAAACAAATCATATTGTCTAAAGTCATTGGCTTACATAAAATATTATATATTTAAGTCTACATCTAAATCTATACTATTGAATCATTATTAGTACACAGATCATCTTATAGATAGATCGATAAATATTTTTTACATGGAGGAGTAATAGGAAATATTCTGATTATGAAGTACTTTCAAAGCATTGACAGTAATAAACAAATATTGATTAATAGGAGAGAAGCATATTAAATGAATCCAGTGTAATTGGTGTTACACTGGTGCAAAGAACTGAATGTTTGCTTCCCCCCAAGATTCATATGTTGAAATCCTAACCCCCAAAGTGATCCTGTCAGGAGGCTTTGGAAGGTAATTAAGTCAGGAGTGTGGAGCCCTCATGAATGGAATTAGTGCCCTTATAAAAGGGCCCAAGAGAATTCCCTTGCCTTTTCTGCCATGTGAGGTTATAAGAAGACTGTGGTCTATGAATGAGACACTTCATCTGCTTTGCCTTGAACTTCGACATTCCAACATCCAGAACTGAGAAAAACAAACATTTGTTGTGTAAGCCACTCAGTTCATAGGATTCTGTTAATAGCAGCCCAAACTGACTGCAAAAACTCACACAGCTAAAGAAATGTAAACAAGTGGATCTTTTGATCTTTTGATTGTAAAGGAAGTTCGGATTTTTTTTTTTTTTTTTTNAGATGGAGTCTTGCTCTGTTGCCCAGGCTGGAGTACAGTGGTATGATCTCAGCTTACTGTAACCTCTGCCTCCCAAGTTCAAGTGATTCTCCTGCCTCAGCCTCCCGGGTGGCTGAGACCAGGCACGTGCCACCAGGACTGGCTAATTTTTTTGTATTTTTAGTAGAGATGGGGTTTCACCGTGTTAGCCAGGATAGGCTTGATCACCTGACAACATGTTCCACCTGCCTCAGCCTCCCAAAGTGCTGGGATTGCCAAGGATTTTTCTTTTATGAAAAGACATACTAGGAATAACAGCAAAACCCTGCTATGTATTCTAGAATGGTCCTGTGAGTCCTAGGTTTATACATCTGAAAGCCACAGTTAAGAGAAACAATTGTGAGAAAACATGTCATAGGGGGCACGGATACCTGTACATTAAAGCATTCTGGTATCATCCCATATCACCACATATATGATAAGAAAACTCATTCTCAATAAGAAAGTTTTCAACTAGGTAAGAAATTCCATGCTGGACATACATACAGAAAGCCACTTTTCACTGTACCTAAACACTGAGGTGTCACTGAGGTAACTTAATTACTTGTAATTCTTACTAGAAAGGTAAATATATTCAGCCTTTCTCAGTAATAAAAATTGTGTGTCAACAGAAATGTAGATCTAGTAATAGAAGACTTGTTATATACATGCAGTCCTATACATTCTGTTCTACCTCATCAGTATATGTGGTGTTTCACATGGAATATGTACTTTTCCAAATATACAGCCACAGACATTCAAAGACTTCAGTGAGCTGTCCTCGGGCACACAGTGTGTATTTAAATTGTTAAAGAAAATTAAAATGACCTGAGAAATCTCTGACCTTGTAAGTGGCGTTAACTTTGCTTGATTTGCCAATATAAGCAAAACTTAACTTGGGCTATGTCTTGTAAATGCCTTAAAAAAAAAAAAAAAAAAGTCCAACTTAAGGCTGACTAATCAGAAGCCACCAATTAACTTATATAACTAGAGACTTTCCAGCAGGATCAACCAAGTAAGGCAATTGTATAACTACAGCTAGTCAAAAATTTGCTACTATATTTACGTCACTGAAGATGTCCTTTTTGTTCCCTTGAAAGGGTCCCTGAACCAGTTCTCATTTGAAGCTGCCTCATTCATGAATCACTCTTAGCTCAAATAATCTTTTGTGCCTCCATCGACCTTTTATTAATGTACACATTTATATCTCTAGTTGGGTGCTTTTTTCCTCTAAGCAGACACAAAGTAAACCTGAAGAGCTTAAGATTTTTAAAATTTCAAGAAGCTAATGCCTTGATTTATCTTGAATGGATGATAACATAAGGAGCCCTCAGAAAAATGCAGCTGTGCATGCCAAATTTTACAGAAGAGCAAAGTTAGCTTAAGGAATAATCACCTAAGGCTCTTAGTGATCTAAGAAATTTAATGTGCTGAGGAAGATGCCAAATTAAGGGTTTCCAAGTATGAGTATCAAGATACCTCTTATACCTGCTCTCAGCCATATGTGGTATAGACAATTATCGCTAACAAAATTTTTCCAAACCAAGTAGAAAAAAACAGTAAACGTTAACAGAGATTTTTTTTTTTTTAAACTAGGATGGGACTAAACTCTGTCCCTCCTTTAGGATGAGGGCTAAAATCTGTATGACAAAAACAGATAACAGAGTTTGATCCACACTACTTCGTTTTCACAACTTCTAGCCAGATGGACTGGGTCCAGAAAGAAACTACTGAAATAAGCAATAGAAAACCCGAAACATTAGTCTTTGACAATGTATATTCATATACATTCCCATTTCCTTCAGAAAACACGTGATGCTTCTCTTTATTTAATTTACTTTAGGTTCAGTGGTACATGTGCATGTTTCTTACATAGGTAAATTGCAGGTAATAAGGGCTTGGTGTACAGATTATTTCATCATCCAGGTAATGAGTATGGTACCCAGTATGTAATTTGTGATCTTCACCCTCCTCCCACCCTCCACCCTCAAGTAGGTTGTGATGTCTACTGTGCCCTTTGTTGTGTCCATGTGTACTCCATTTTAAGCCCCCACTCATAGTGAGAATACATGGTATTTGGTTTTCTGTTCCTGTGTTAGTTCGCTTTGGATAATGGCCTCCAGCTCCATCTCTGTTCCTACAAAGGACATTATCTCATCCTTTTTCATGGCTACATAGTATTCCATGGTATATGTACCACATTTTCTTTATGCTGCCATTGATGGGTATTTAGGTTGATTCTTTGTCTTTGCTATCATGAATGCACATAATGTATATGTGTCTTTATGGTAGAAGGATTATTATTCCTTTAGGTGTGCGCTCAATGGGGTTGCTGGTAGCTCTGTTTTAAGTTCTTTGAGAAATCACCAAACCACTTGCCACAATGGCTGAACTAACGTATGATCCCCCAGCAGTGTATAAGCACTCCCTTTTCTCCACTGCTTTACCAGCATCTGTTATTTTTTTACTTTTAAATAATAGCTATTCTGACTGGTGTGAGATGGCATTTCATTGTGGTTTTGATTTGCGTTTATCTAATGACTGGTGGTGCTAAGGATTTTTTCATATGCTTGTTGGCCATGTGTATGTCTTCTTTTGAAAAGCATCTGTTCATATCCTTTGCCCGTTTCTTAATGGGGTTGTTTGTTTTTTGCTTGTTAATTTAAGTTCTTTATAGATTCTAGATATTAGACCTTTGTCAGATGCATAATTTGTGAATATTTTCTTCCATTCTGTAGGTTGTCTGTTTACTCTGTTGATAGTTTCTTTTGCTGTGCAGAAGCGCTTTAGTGTAATGAGGTCCCATTTGTCAACTTTTGGTTTAGTTGCAGTTGCTTTCGGTATCTTCGTCATGAAATCTTTGCCGTGACCTATATCCAGAATGGTATTTCCTAGGTTATCTTCAGGGTTTTTGTAGTTATAGGCTTTACATTTTTTTTCTTTTGAGACAGTGTCTCACTCTGTTGCCCAGGCTAGAATGCACTGGCACGATACAGCCTCCACCTTCCCGACTTAAGAGACTCTCCTGCCTCAGCCTCCTGAGTAGCTGGGACTACTGCCTCGTGCCAACACACTCGACTATTTTTTTTTTTAATTATTTGTAAAGATGAGGTCTTGCTATGTTGCCCAGGTTTATCTCAAACTCTGAGGCTCAAGCTATCCTCTCATCTCACCGTCCCAAAGCGTTGGGATTATAAGAATGAGCCACTGCACCTGACAGGTTTTACATTTTACTCTTTAATCCATCTTGAGTTGATTTTTGTATATGGTGTAAGGAAGGGGTCTGGGAAGTGCTTATGGTTAGCCAGTAAATCCCAACACCATTTATTGAATAGGGACTCCTTTCCCTATTGCATTTTTCATCAACTTTGTTGAAGATGAAATGGTTCTAAGTGTGTGGCATTATTTCCGGGCTCTCTATTCTGTTCCATTGGTCTGTGTGTCTGTTTTTGTCCCAGGACTATGCTATTTTGGTTACTATAGCCTTGTAGAAGAGGTTGAAGTTGGGTAACGTAATGCCTCCAGATTTGTTCTTTTTGCCTAGGATTTATTTGGCTATTCAGCCTCTTTTTCAGTTCTATATTAATTTTAAAATAGTTTCTTCTGGTTTTGTGAAGAATGTCATTGGTATTTGATAGGAATAGCACTGAATCTGTAAATTACTTTGGACAGTATGGCCCAATGTGTTAAAAACCATATTGATTATTCCTAACCATGATTATGGAATGTTTTTCCATTTGTATGTCATCTATGATTTCTTGGAGCAGTGTTTTGTAATTCTTGTTGTAGAGATCATTCACCTCCCTGGTTAGCTGTATTCCTAGGTATTTTATTCTTTTTGTGGTAATTGTGAATAGGATTGCATTTTTGATTTAGCTCTCAGCTTACATATTGTTGGTATACAGAAAGAGTACTAATTTTTGTACATTAACTTTGTATCCTGAAACTTTGCTGAGATTATCAGATCAAGAAGCTTTTGGGCAGAGATGATGGGGTTTTATAGTTATAGAATCATATCATCTGCAAACAGAGACAGTTTGCCCTCCTCTCCTCCTATTTGGATGCCTTTTATTTCTTGCCTTATTGCTCTGGCTAGGACTTCCAGTACTATGTTGGGTAGGAATAATGAGAAAGGGCATCCTTGCCTTGTCCCAGTTTTCAAGGGGATTGCTGCACATCTTTTGCCCACTCAGTATGATGCTGGCTGTGGGTTTGTCATAGATGGCTCTTATTATGTTGAAGTATGTTTCTCCAGTGCCTCATTTGTTGAGGGCTCTTAACATGCTGATGCTTCTCTAGAGACAAATATATGAAAGCCAACAACATTTCATGAATGAATGAGGAATATTTTGTGGCAGCAAGAATGACACTCCAAGATGCCCTAATCCCTGGAAACTGTGAATATGTTACATGGCATAAGGGATTCTGCAGATGTAATTATAAGGTTGCAGACCTTAAGATGATTCTGATGCTTGCAGTGGGCTCAGTGTAATCACATGAGCACTTAAGAGATTTGACTCTCATTGGACGCAGAAGAGACACGGAAGAGAGGTGTGAGTGAGGGGAAGCCAGAGAAACTAGAAGCAAGAGAATGTCTCTCTGCATCATTGCTGGTTTAGAAAATGAACTGGGCACTGTGAAGAGCAAGGCAGACAGCCTGGCATTGCTGAGAGACCCCAGCTGACAGCCAGTGACATATTGCGACCTCACTCCTACAACTACAAGAAGTTGAATTCTGCTTTAACCTTTATTTGCTAGGACACACATTCTCCCGTAGAGCCTTAATAAAGAGTCCAAGAGCACCTTGATTTTGTCCTTGTAAGACTATAAGCAGAGTCATCAGTCCAGCCCTCTGTACTTCTATAGTGAGAGATAAGAAGAGGATGTTTTAGTGATTTGTTACAGTGATGATGAAAAGCTAATGCACATTCTAACCTCCATCAGATCCACTTATAGACATTCCCATTCAGTTCTAAACCCTTGGACAATGGCCAAAAAAAAAAAAAAAGCTTTTCTCAAACACACCCTGAGAATATGCTGAAAAGATATATATATATATGGCTGGGCATGGTGGCTTACACCTGTAATCTCAGTGCTTTGGAAGACTGAGGTGGGCAGATCATGTGAGGTCAGGAGTTCAAGACCAGCCAGGCCAACGTGGTGAAACCCTGTCTCTACAAAAATACAAAAACAAACAAACAAAAAACAATTGCCAGGCATCATGGCAGGTACCTGTAATCCCAGCTACATGGGATAATCCCAGCTGAGGCAGGAGAATCACTTGAACCAGGAGGTGGAGGTTGCAGTAAACTGAGATCGCACCATTGCACTGCAGCCTGGGTGACAGAGCAAGATTCCAGCTCAAAAAAAAAAAAAAAAAAAAAAAAAAAAAGATATATATAGCAAAGAGAATAGTTTCAACAGAAAGTCAAAATACCCAATACAGTTTCTGTTTTTTGTTTTGTTTTGTTTTGTTTATATTGTGTATGGCCTTGGAGCCAAAGTAACATACATGATCATGAACTATATAGGTACACAGTGATAGAAATGGTAAGGCTGCTTCATGATCATACATGCATACATATATACACTATGGATGCCAGAGTCCCCTTTGACCTAAGAGGATGAGAAGAGCCCATAACCCGTTTGAGACAGATACACAGCAACTACCACCCAAACTGTATATGCACAGGTAAAGTTGTTATTTCAGAGATGATACTATGAATTGAGTTGTTTTCCCCCAAATTCATATGAACCCCAGAATGTGACCTTATTTGGGGATAGGATCTTTGCAGAGGTAATCAAGTTAAAATGAAGTCATTCAGGTGAGCCCCAATCCAATATGATCAGTGTCCTTATGAATAAGAGAACTGTAGATGCAGAGACACACAC
Organism: Cebus imitator; assembly: GCF_001604975.1. Lineage (NCBI taxonomy): Eukaryota > Metazoa > Chordata > Mammalia > Primates > Cebidae > Cebus > Cebus imitator. The sequence goes on along the minus strand of NW_016107511.1, from coordinate 1,318,532 downwards.
AGAGGGAAGACGCTGGGACAACACACAGGGAGAATCCTCAGGAAGACAGAGGCCTAGAGTGTTACACCTGCAAGGCCAGAGCTGCTCACTGGGTTCCTCCCTGACCCTACCTCCAACATGGGGCTTAGTCTGACCCAGGCCCTACCACCCACTGCTGCTACTCTGCCATGAATACCTTTTTTAAAAAATTTAAAATATTTGACAAATAAAAATTCTATATATTCTAGGTATATTATGTGATGATTTGATATAGGTATACATTGTGTTCTGGTTACCATAGTCAAGTCAATTAACACATCCATCACCCCACACAGTTACCATGTTGGTGGCAGAGGGGAGTGAAGACATTTAAAATCTGCTCTCTTACCAAATTCCAGGTAAATAAAACAGTATCATTACCTATAGTCACCATGCTAGGTCCCTTTTGTTCCATGGGATGTTGAAAAAAGATTGTGAATTAAGGACTGAAATGCATGTCTTCCAGATAGGCCTAAATAAAGAATCACACTCGGGAACCGATTTTAAATAGACCACCTTTTATGGAGCTTCCCTTCATCACCGTGCCCAATGGAATTGTAACAGTGCTAAATGAGTGCTGTTACCTTTTTCTCTGCTTTATGTGCTGGTTTTATTGCACCATACAGGTATCCCCGGAGGCTGGGCTCCCCTGGAGCATCTTACTCATTTCCCACTGCCTCATGAAGAAAGGCCATGTTTTGCCCAAAGTGACTAATAGTTTAACTCAGTCGGTTATTTCAACTTATTTTTATTGCCCAATAATGATGCAGTGAAACATTTTACTAAATCAGGGAGCACATCAGCCTTTCCTAGACAATAATAAACAGAATTTTTGCCACCTCAGTCAATGATTGAGTACAACCAAGAGACACTGCAGCCTAAAAGAGGGCAGAGTGTGGAGGTCATGGAAGCATGCAATAAATCTTCTGCCCAGGGATGTTTATGCAGAAAGTCCTTGGTCATTAGAAATGTCATTTAACTCTGTAAATGATAAGATACATTTGCTAACCAATGCTTGAGGTGCTTCCTGATAGTATTAGTATATTTTGCATTTTATTATTTTTTTCCAGAATCCTTTTAAAATTACACTGGAGACAGTACAATCTGAAAGTAAAATTCATCCCTAAAACTGGCTGTCAGCATGGAAATTATAAGTCCCATTTTCTAAATTCTGACAGTCCCTCAGAGCAAACTTTCCACAGAGCAACTCTAAAAACAAACAATGTCAATCTGCAAAGTTCTGATTGTGTTCTTTCCTCATATTCTGAGGAATGCATATGTGCCCCAAATTGTATTAAGACATTTGCTATAGAAGACAGATTTTATAACAAAAAAACGAACATTTAAGGTAATATATCAAGACCTATCATTTCAAAAGTAAAATATATAGGAAACACTAAAAGGGGTGCTTTTAATAAAAGAATGAAAATACCATTCAATTTTTAAGTGATACTAAATAAACCTGATTATAGAAAATTATTTGTCAAGGTGTAAATATATTATCACCTTTATGGTTTAAATTCTACAGGTGAGATAATAATGTCCCGTTATTTAAGAGCACATTTCCATAAATATATACATGCTGATGTTAGAAATGCTTTTGAGTTATTTTTACTCATATCATAATTTTATTCACTTTTACTGTGAAATAGATCATTTATGTACAGTTAGAAAAGAATTACTAATAATTTTTTCCAAAGAATATATATATTCTGTTACATAAATATACCACATTTTATCAGTTCTACTGTCCCATTTTGCTATTGTCAGGCAATTTTTATTTTTGCTTTTAGTTTTGCTTTATAAAAGTTAGGGAGGTGGTGTTTGTTGTGTTGTTTTGCTTGATTTTTAGACAGGGATTCACTCTGTTGCCCAGGCTGGAGTACGGTGGAGCAATCACAGCTCACTGTAGCCTCTGCCTCTCCAGCCTCAAGCAGTCCTTCCATCTCAGCCTCCAGAGGAACAGGGACTACAGGTCTGTGCCACCACACTCAGCCCATTTTTGTTGTTGTTTTTCTTTGTATTTTGTAGAGACAGGGTTTTACTATGTTGCTCAGGCTGGTCTGAAGTGATCCGCCCACCTCAGTCCCCCAGAGTGCTGGGATTAAGCAGGTGTGAGCCACCATGCTTAGCTTAAAATTTAGTTTTTTGAATATTCTTAACATACCTAGTCTTTCCAGTGAATTTTGCATCCTTGTGTGTGCTTTTGTAACTTTATTTACCCATTTGTATGGTAAACTTTGGGAAACACCAGCTCTAACCACCATGTTTAACAGCATAAGCTGGTTGTTAAATTTTACTGATGCATATAAACCCCAAATAGATCATTTCTTCACATAGAAAGAGCTATATTGTTCAGCTAGTATTCATTACTCATTTCAGTACTTTAAAGACCACATGACTCAGATTCCTCTTGAATGCTGTGCACTGCATTGAAAGAGACTCCCTTTCTGTTTTCTCAGCAAATTTAATTCTTGGGATATTTCTGTTGATATGGTTTCCTGTGACACACAGCATCACAATGAATCAAATAAGTGAAACTGAAAAGATTAAAATTAATCCTATAATCCAGTTTTAATAATGAGTTCATTTTATTAGGTTTCTTTTTCCTTTCCATTTGTTTTATATTGGCTTGGAGAAAACAGGCTTGATGGATAAAGTCCACAGTATTTTCTTCCTAAGTAGCTTATATATTTAGAATGGCCTAAATACATGCAGCTGCAGACACTAACTTCAGTCCTATAGTATAATATCAACCAATGATTGAAACTAGTCAAGCGTACATTTTATTTATTTGTTTAAAAGGATTTTTATACGATATTTAAAAACTACAAAATGAAAAGGGATCAATCAACATATACCTTGGAAGTCCTTCCAAGAATCTCAGTCTCCAACAGCCATGGAGTCTGTGACCTTTTGCCTTCTTTTCTCAGCCTGCAGGTCAAGTAAAGATCACTGTCAATGACTCATGTTCTAGTTCTTAAAATCAAACTTGTTCCACCAAATCCAAGAACTTGAATTTATCCAAATTGTAAAAACATGCTCTTGCCACCTGTACACCAAAATACTTTCTAATCAAGTAAACAACAGCTTTAATTGCTGACTCAACTCTCAGGTTCTAAAAATGTCTGCACTGCTTCATCATCAAGTGCACCAAGAATTTCACATATCACACATTTTCCAACTTTGCCATATTTTTCATGGCAAAATTGGAAAGTACTGTGGATTTTATACATCCAACCTGTTTTCTCTGAGCCAATATAAATTGACAATGGAAAAGAAAAAGAAAATTAACAATAAAACTAACTCATTATTAAAATTAGATTATACTCTTTTCAGTTTCCCTTATTTGATCCTTAATGGTGCTCTGTCTTATAGGAAACCATATGAACAGTAATATGTCATTACTCATTCTTCCCTGGTTTCAACTTCCAAGTCTTCATCCGCCTCCCCTGCACCAACCGCGTTCCTTAGTAGGAGCACATCAGTAGGACACAGGTATTTCTGTCAGTGGATTTGTACCTGATTCTTGAAAGTGTCTTTCTCTGCGGCCTAGTCCATGATGATGTTGCCGCCAGGCTTACTGGTCTTCCGCACCGGAAAGGCGGGGCGCAGCCCCTGCTCGTGCTCCCCTGGGCCCTGGCCTTCCCGGAAGCCTGGCTTCTGCATGATGGTGTGCTCCACAGTTCCCACCACTTTAGCGAGGAAGGAGCTGCTAGGCCGATTTGGAGATCGTGGTCTGTCCTGTTCCAACTTCACTGCGGGAGGAATGGCAGCTTTGGAAGACTGTGATTAAGGCCTTGAATGCTCTTCATAAGGAAAATCTCTGGGTGACTCCTTGTCTACCAGAGAAGTGGGCGAGGCAATGGCAGCTCCGTTCACTTCCTCCGGCTCCTAATCTTTGTCTTCACCAGAATCTGGATCTGGTCGCCTTGATCAGAACCCCCCTAGCTTCTTGCCTGGCTTTAGGCCTCTTATCCCTTTCTTCTATTTCCTTTCGTATTTCGAGCTCCTGCTGTGTCTGCCATTCGTTGCAGTGAAGTTGGTGCTTCACTACTTTCTCATAGTCATTAGGAAACAGGATCATAATCACCGCGTCCCCTGCAGAAAGCCACTGGGAGCAGGATCCTTCAGCCCAGCTGCTGCATGCGGTAGTGTCTCCCCAATTTGCAGGTCATCTGACCCAGTCAATGACTGGCGCAAGAGTTGCACTGTTTCTCCCTGTGGCTTTTTGCCTAAGTGAGAGCTGCCTTCGTCACCTGAAGCTGCGATTGCAGAAGTTTGATGTTTTGGGACTAGCCTTCTGCTTTTGAGTTACTGGTCTTCATTCCCAGGTCATTGTGTGGGGACATTTTTTTTTTTTTTTTTCAATTTAATGTTGCCCTGCTGACTCTGACCATGGGTAGTCAGGTTGATGCAAACAAATTAAGAAAAAGAAGAAGGAAAAAAACAAAACAAAACACTAACTTCCTAATGTCAAATAAATGGGAAATGTTATTTGTACCAAAGAAAGCTTGAGAGAAAGACTTGTAAAAAAACCCTGTTGGATGTGGATTTCTGGATCTCGATAGATTTATTTAATAGAAAGTTTAGGCCAGGCTCAGTGGCTCACACTTGTAATCCCAGCACTTTGGGAGGCCGTGATGGGCAGATCACGAGGTCAAGAGATCGAGATCATCCTGGCCAACGTGGTGAAACCCCATCTCTACTAAAATACAAAAACTTAGCTGGGCATGGTGGTGTGCGGTTGTAGTTCCAGCTACTCAAAAGGCTGAGGCAGGAGAATTACTTGAATCTGGGTTGCAGTGAGCTGAGATCGTGTCACTGTGCTCCAGCCTGGCAACAGAGTGAGACTCCATCTCAAAAAAAAAAAAGTTTAATTCACAGATGCAGACTTATCTTCTGGACTGTCATTTGTCCATTCTTTTTTTTTTTCTTGTCTGAGATTTCACCTTTCTGAAGTGTTTTTCAAGCAGTGTTCTACAGTTGCAAGTTGTGTATATAGCCTGTGTTTTTTGCCTTCATTCCTGAAATAGAGATTGACTGAATGTCAAATGCTTTTAAAGTTCCTTTATGAAATCTTTCTGCTATTCAATAGCATACCTCCTTCCAAGATATTGAGAATGCTGAATTGACTGCTGTATCGGATAGTCCTCACATCCTCCTGGTAGGAAGTTGCTAGACCGAGAACTTGTGGCAACCCTGCATTGAAGTCTGTCACTGCAATAACACACAGTGACACTTTTTCCTGCCAACCTCATATGCTTACACAAATAAAAATAACCGGGACTAACATTTTCATGGGTCTTATATTAATATCTTTATTTGTTCAATTTCATATCTAAAAACATGTGGTACTTTATGAATAGAATTTGTCCTGAAAGTTTCATAACTTTTTGGGGGGACACCTGGATTTATTTTAGTTTTTTTTTTTTTTCTAAGAGAATTATTGAACTCATTTTATTTAAGAATAACCTAAGTTATGTGTCAGGAAACACCACTTGGTGAAAGAAAGATTAGCAGAACTACCGATATTCCTAAAATTCATTACTCAAAATATTTATTGAATTGATATCCTCTTAGTTCTTAACCTATTGTGTTTAATCATCTCAATGATTAGTGAGATGAAGTAATATTATACAAAGTTCACTCTTTATCCTATTCTTCAGAAGGTTCTGCTGTACCATTTAAACTTATGTTTCTTTTTAAAATATAAAAATATAAAAGATTTTAGTCTTTAAACTTTTAAAAAATATGGTGTTAAATTTTAAACTTCCAAGTCTCTTTGAGGTCATATATAAAGTTTCAGTAAGCTAAAAAGAAGTCTTAAATATGAGGGAGGCTTTTACTTTAGGAATCTAAAGCAGAAAGTATTAAATTGTTAAAGAAATAAAGCTTCAGTTACTAAAATAGAACTCTAAACATAACATTTAATTTTTATGGAGACTTTTAGGGAGGAGATAAGAGTACAGGCATTGAAAGGTACTTCATTGATTCCAGTAAGAGGAATCTTCATCGTCTATTTTTTAAATTGTAGTAGTGATTAATAATTTAAGGTCTGGCTGAGCGTGGTGGCTCACACCTGTAATCCCAGCACTTTGGGAGGCCAAGTAGGGCAGATCATCTGAGGTCAGGAGTTCAAGACCAGCCCAACCAACATGGAGAAACCCCATCTCTACTGAAAATACAAAGTTAGTTGGGTATGACGGTGGGTGCCTGTAATCCCAGCTATTCGGGAGGCTGAGGCAGGTGAATCAACTAACCCAGGAGGTGGAGGTTGCGGTGAGCTGAGAGATTGTGCCATTGCACTCCAGCCTGGGCAACAAGAGCAAACCTCTGTCTCAAAAAACAACAAAAAGCAAAAAGCATGATATAAGATCAAAGAGAGAGATCAGTCAATGAAAAATACGCAAGTACAAATTCTATACTTCCCTTTTTTCATTTTAATCAAAAACAGTATAAAGAAAACTCAAGTCTCAAGTGATATATATTGATGTACATTTACTATGATCATTCTTTAATATCTAATTTTTGAATGATTGGGAAAAGACAATAAGAAATTATATCTCACAAGTTTGAAAGAAACATTGCTTACAGAATCAATATAAGCAAGCTTCTTTTTTAAAATAAGGCAAATGATAAAATTTTTCAAAAGCTATAATTTCATAATATACAATTAAATTAATTATGTATTCAATTTATATTGCTTTTAGCATTAAGCCATAATGAAATGAGGTGCCTCTTTCACATTTGTATGTTAAAATTAAGTATTCATTTAAATCAGATGTAGACAAATCATGGTCCCTGGCATTGTATTATTTAAGCTCAAATGAATAATTGCTTTGTATTTTTAAAGGGTTATAAAAAAAAAAAAAAGAAGGATATGCAACACAGACCAGGTGTGACCCACAAAACTTAAAATGTTTACTAACTGGCATTTTACAGAAAACTTTTGCAGGCTCCTGACTTAGACTAATGCCTTATAATTTATTCTGAATTAAGATGACTCTTTCTATAAACAGTTGTCTTTAAATGAAAAGACATTTTACAATTATTATGTTCTCTATCTTTAACGAGAGTGTGTACTTTTATCCTTTTCCTTATTTTTCAAATTTTGAATTAGAGTTCCATTATCAGGTTATAGCTGTAACTTACGGAGGGTGGGAGTTAAGTTCAAGACACTACTTTCCTATATGCTTGGACTGAGGTGGAGTAATAGCGCTCAAGTCAAAGTCATGCCCTCCCCACTACTTCTTATAAGTACTGTTCTCGTTTCACAAAACAAGCCCACAGCGTAAAGGGAAATGATGTCATAAAGGGAAATGATGTCATAAAGGGAAATGATGTCATAAGCATTGCTATTTGTAATTTAGGTGAAATTAGCTGATGGTTGTGGTGAAACTTTTAATATTTAACTTCTAATATTGGAAATAATCAAATGTCTATTTTATTTCTTTCTATTCATAGAACATTCTGGACTGCAAATTTTATCATTATGTACCATAACAGTGTACTTTAGTAACTGTTACTTTTTGTGTTGCTGTAAACATTAGAATTTAATCTTTAGTTATATATTTGAATAAAGCACCTAATACCAAAGAAAATGTTACTAGAAAAGCAACTCTAGGTATTTCCACCCAGTCAGTATAATAAAATATGTTTTTAAATACTCCTAAATACACATACATCATAACACACAAAAACGCCTTTAGGGTAAATATTTAACATATTTTATATAAATGGTAGTAACAATTATATTTTTAAGTAGCATTTTTCATAAATCCAGCATATCCTAAATAAAATTTGGGCTAGGATTTCAGTTATTTTAATTTAACCTCCACTTTAATTTTTTGCACTTATGATGCTAAAATGCATGATTATTTCTTAGGTGAGGTTTCACAGAAGCCAAACCTGTCTACACTTAGTTGGGCAATAATTCCCGTTAAGGAATTTTAAATCTGAATTCCCCCCACCATAATTTCTTATTCTGAATTCCAGATATTATCTTAAATTGAATCAGTTCTAACCTTTTCACCTTTCTAATGAATGGGGAAGCTCATCTCATCATACCGATGTCCATAAACAAGGGGGAGCATCAGTCTTCGTATAATAAATACTGTGGAAGAGTTTTGTCTTAGTTATTGTTTTTGTCTTATTTTTGTCTCCATATTCAGGCTGCCTGGACAACAGCTCTGGCTCTGAATGTAAAAGCCCCCTGGGAGGGTTTCAGGGCTGCCTAAGGCACATCACCATTGGTGACAAAGCAGTGGATCCCATCTCAGTACAGCAGGGGGCGCTGGGGAGTTTCAGGGATCTCCAGATAGACTCTTGTGGCATCACAGACAGGTAAGGACCATCTGAGCTCACTTTAGCATGCTTGTTTTCAAAGTTTGAGAAAGCAAACGTGGACAGTTGGAAAAAGGCATTCCATTCTCTCTCTTTTTTTCTGTTACCTTTCCAAAGGGAATGAATACTCATAATTACTATGAGGATTCGAAAACTCCATCTCTAATGGAATAAGTAGCATTTTTCAAATGATAGTGTTTTATTAGAAGACGTACATCTTATGACTTTTACCTTAATATAATCCCAAGTTGCTCAGCTAATAGTCATCAAGCTCACTTTTACAGCCACACACCCATCAGTTGGATGATATATTTCCAGGCAGAGGAATTTGACAAGTTACTGTTCATCAGCCACCCAACCCCACATGTTCTGCAGAGAAAATAAAAAGTAATCTCTCCTAGAAAAGTTTGAATCATAGAGATGGATGAAGATATGTGCCAAAGGACATACTCAATGAAATATGGACGTCAGACAAGAAAAACATTTAATTAATAAATTAAGTATTACAACTTGACTTTAAGTCATGCTAGTTGTGCCATAATTTTACAATGATTTTGGCTGAGAAGAATCACAGGGTCACACCCGGAAACAATATTTCTGCATACTATTTGCCTTAGTACATTAGGTATTTACTTTCAGTGAATAAATAAATGCTACAGATTTAAAAATTAAAAAGTTATATACACACCTGGTAGATCTTTCAAAACCTGTCTTCATGGAGTAGATTCTGGTAGTCAATTCTACTTTAAACATTAACTGTAAAATTATTATCTCTGTCTAAACAGGTTTTAATTTATAACTCATAGGTAGTGACATGTTAAAAAAAAGTACTTCCTACTAACTGAAAAGTTCATGCATATGTACTTTATTCAGCACAGAATAATTTCCCCCTGTGAACATTCTGTTGATTTGTAGGAAAAATGAATTAATTCAAAGATGAGGAGTATATGAAGTAAGAATTTGTCAAGTACCTCTCACTCTTGACCTTGAGATTCAAATTCTTGGCACACAGCTGGACTGCATTTACATCTCAACACCAGCTTCAGAATCCCACTCTGTAGTCATGGGGAGGGTAGTGGGAAGGTTTCTGGCCATTTGTTCACTTAATATAATCCCAGGTTGTTCAGCTAACTAGCCAGGGAGCTCAGCCCTCCCAGGGTTACAGGGAAATGTCAAATGGGCCCACACTGTGAGTGATAGCTGTCAGCTCAGCTGTGATGCAAGTGTGATTTTCTCCACTCGTAAGACATTATTTTGATATCTTGGTAATTACTCACAAAATGTGATCCATTTGCACTATATCTGTTATGAGATATATATCCCAAGGTTGCCTTCTTTGTGCAGGTAGCTCCCAAAGTACAAAACTATTCTATTTACTGTTACAGGCGGTTTTGTTTTAACCTTAAAGTCCCAAGAGTTACACTGGTGCTTAACTTTGTCTCTAAGATCCCACATTTTAAAAAGGCTCCCAAACTGCACCCCAAAGTTACTTATAAACATGCTCAACTAAGCATGTGTATGTAAGCCACAGTCAAATTTCAGCCACGATGTGTACAATAATCATTGCAGATAAGGGGTTTAAGGAAGCATTTTAAAATTATTTTCAAATAGGACTACAAATGAAGGCTATTCCCAAAGTCAGTAATGTAGAAGACTAGCTCCTGTGAGATTTTTTTTTTTTTTGAAAACCTTAATAGCAGTAAAATTAGAAAACTTTGGTGACACAAAATGACATTCTACAGTTAAAATTAAAGGCCTTTGCTGTTCCCTTTACATTCAGTTCTGAAATTCTGAAAATACTGAAAATTCACTTTTAAGCATCCTGCAAACAGGCCTGTAAGCATCTATTAGCCTTTGTTGTTATTAAAAAAACAAAACAAAACAAAACAAAACACTGTAATTGTATTAGTCTGTTCCCACACTGTTAATAAAGACATACCTGAGACTGGGTAATTTATAAAGGTAGAAGGCTTAATGGACTCACAGTTCCACATGGCTGGGAAGGCCTCCCAAGGACAGCAGGAGGTGAAGGAGAAGCAAGACACATCTTACATGGCAGCAGGCAAGAGAACATGTACAGGGGAACTCCCCTTTATAAAACCATCAGATCTCATGAGAGTTAGTCACTATCATGAGAACAGCATGGGAAAAACCTGCCCCCATGATCCAATTACCTTCCACCAGATCCCTCCCATGACATGTGGGAATGATGAGAACTACAATTCAAGATGAGATTTGGGTGGGGAACAGCTAAACCATACCAGTAATCCACAAAATAGAAACATGTGTTATTCAAATACCAAACCTAAAAATCCTACTTAGGAACAGATATGGGGTATAAAGTTATCTTTTTTAATCAAAATTTTAAGCTACACAAAAAATAGCAATGGGCACTTTGGATGACAGAGTCACAAATAATGGATGTTTATGTTTGGATAGATTTTAACTTCTTACATGAGACTCCTATACTCTTAAGGTTTGCCCTGTATACCACATGGCAGAGCTTCCAATGGGGTCCTCTGACACATTCCATCTGGGGCTCCCTGAACAGGGAGGCCTCCGTCACCTCCTCACCTGGCTGTGCTGACCAGGCTGCTCACCCCTCTCTGAAATCTCCTGTGTTGGTCTTCTGCCTGCTAGCTACTTCCTCTATTATTTGTACTACATGTAAATTTTTCATAATTGATGTTGTGTTTAATTGGAGAAAAATAGTGTATACTTTTTGATAGTCTCTGGATCACTTAAACAGTTCTTATTCTGAAATATTTTGAACTAAAATTATTCTTACCCTGTTGATATCAAACAGCAGTGGTTTTTAATGTTTTTTTTTTTTTTAAATTTGTGGAATCTTCAAGTCAGGTATGATCTTAAGATTCTCCATTATGTTAAAAAGGAAAGGGAGGCAGAGGAGGATGTGGGGGAAGAGGAACAGCTGCTTTTTAAAAAATGGTATGGGGGTGGCCCCCACCCCACCCATTCTTGCTTGTCACTCCAACTCTCCCTCTTTTGATCAGTTCACACAGGCTTTTCCATGCCTTGGCCTTTGAAATACTTGAAAAGTTGTGATTCTGATGGCCCTTAACTCTTCTCTAAATGCAGACTAAATGCTCATTAACACCATGTAATTAATGGAAGTCTTGGCCCTGAGCTGGTGGTGCACTGCTGGAGAGTTGGGATGGGGGTCTGTGGGCATGGGCAGGGTGGGGAATGCTATGGTTTCTTCTTCCCCAGCCCCTCAGGTTCCCCTCAAAGGATCTCTCCAGAGACCAAATACAGACCCCTGGGGCTTTCTGTCAACTTCATACCCAGCTGTCTGCTGGTCGTCCTCCCACCACAGCCAGGAGGCCTGTCACAACTTCCCAGCCCCTCTCCTGCTACTTCTCTGGGCCCCATGGCAAGGGGCACTTGGGCGCCCACCCCTTCTGCTGCTCCAGCATGGACTATGGCATCCCTCACGGCCCAGAAGGTCGGTGGCCTTTAGAACCTTCACTCTTTATCAGATCTTCAGCTATGTGCTCAGCAGTGGGAGACAGCCAGCAGAGGCTGAGTTCCAACCCCGCTCAAGGCAGAGGTGGGTCATGGTATTCAGGCCAGGCTTCCAGAAGGTCACACTACCTCTTTGGTGAAGACTCCACTCTGTGCCAGGTGCTGGTCAGTTTCCATAGTGTACCCTCCTCCCTGTTCCCCTAACAATCCTGAGAGGCAGGCAGGCTAACCCCCCAATATTATAGTGGGTGGCAGCAGACTCCAGAGAACTCTGAAAGTGTGATACCTCTAGCTCTGTTCTTTTTCAAGATTATTTTGGCTAGTTCAGAGTCCCTTGAGATTCCCTATGAATTTTAGGATGAATTTTTATTTTCTGCAAAAAAAGGCATTGGGATGTTAATAAGAGTTGTATTGAATCGTAGATTGCTTTGGGTAGTATTGACATATTACTAGTGTTAACAGTCCTTAAAAAGCAATAACCAATTGCTCATTCTAAATCTAAAAGGTGAAACAACATGACCTAAATTAAATGTTCTTCAAAATTTCTGAACCTCTGTCACTATGTGACTGAAGCTCTTCGTGTTTCTCCTCCCCTCTGTATTGTCCTCCCTGTTTCCCCTTCTTTCTTTTAAAAATGACCATAATATAGTAATGGAGCATGCCATATTTCATAATTTTATGTATGTGATTGGTTTTGCTGGCCACGTGAAGTTATCATTGTGTCACTTGGAACAACAACAACAAAAAAAAGGGATATGTCGACAATTCAGCTGTCACAGATACCTAATAATCAGCTACATGCTAATGGATATATTTATTTAAAGTTTGTCACTATAATTAGAGAACCTTGAAGGCAGACCCAATAATCATATCGTGTGGTTATCTTGCATATGCTGCTCTTTCAGATTAACCTCTTTTTGGTAAGACACTTATTTTTTGACGATTTCAAAAAGGAAACAGCAGTTGTATCTGTTTTCTTTTAGGTGCTTGCCCAGCTACTGTGAGCATGGGGGCGAGTGTTCCCAGTCGTGGGACACCTTCTCCTGTGACTGTCTGGGCACAGGCTATACAGGCGAGACCTGCCATTCCTGTAAGTCTCACGCCTCCCTCTCATTTCTGTCAGCATCTCCTTGTCATTTCATTTTGATTAGTTGTTTATATATATCTGCATATTTGCAATCATGCAAACACATCAGAAGAGATATTTCATCACTCAATTAATTTCTAGTTTATTTTTAACCCACATTATTTAATACAAGGGTGTTGAGATAGTGCATAGAAATATGTAGTACGAATAGGATTGAAAAAGGCAGCTGGCAAGCAATGGGGAAATAAGTCTAGGAAAATCAAATATAGTAAAAGGTAGAGACCAAATTAAATTAAAAATCCATGATGTACCTTGTTCCATTACTTGAGTTAGACCATACTTTTAATTCTAAGAATTTTTTCAGTCAAAGAAAGGTGGAAAAACAATCCCTTGCCACCTGTCAAATCCCATGATTTAAGGTATTTAAAGATTTTTTTTAACAATCATGGGGATGATGCAATCATTCTCTAATTTCTAGAAATTAGAGGACCTTTAAGGTCTCCTCTGACTGTGATTTTCTTTGGTGGTGGTGATGATGATTGTAAAGTGAATAATGGTAAAAGTATTAATGTATTGAGTACTTGTGCTGGCCCTCTGCTATTGCTTTGCATATATTAACTTGTTTAACCCTATAGCAGCTCAGGGAAGAATGTGCTCTTACTGTCTTCCTTGCAGAATTGAGGACAGAAAGAGGTTAAGTAACTTGGTCCCCAGCTAGCTTGTGGCTCCATGAGTTGAGCTAAGGAGGTTGGCTCCACAGTCTTGGCTCCAGAATGCCTGAATGGTGGTCCACGTTCCAGCAGTATCCATACCCACTGGGAACCTTTCACAAGTACAGACTCTCAGGCCTCACCAAAACCTACTGAATCAGAGCTGCTGGAGATGGGGCCCCGAGTCTGTGGTAACCAACCTTCCACGTGATTCTGGTGGACATTTAAGTGTAAACAACATCTAAGGGATGGCATATTCTAACACTTCTCAACTGCCTCTGCCATATTAAAAATCATCTGTCTTTACTGAAGAATCATCCTCTGTGAATTTCAAAGGCCATGCCATTTTATTGACCTCTAATCTGTTACAATTAGAACATCAAAGAATCCTGAAAAGCCTATCTTTTTAATGTTTTTAGCTTTTACAGTTTTCTTCCTGTATTTCTCTACCGATGTTTCTGAGCAACTTTTCAGGAATATTTTGCCCATCTCCGGGTCTTCAAGGAAACAGAGCAAGATGCAAAGTCCTCAGTTCCACTTGCTCATCCTGGGGTCCTCTTGAAACTTTCAAGAACTCTTCCATGAGACATATTTAATTTGATTTTCACAAAAACCATAGGAGAAAGGCAGGGTGTAGAGTGTTAAAAATCTCACTTCGAACATGCAAAGGAAGTGCAGTGAGAATTCTGCAACCCCAGCTGAGGTTCTGCAAAAGACCTGGGCAAAAGGGGAGACAGTCCAGGACCGACTCTCACAGAGTGAAGTGTGAAGTATGATTTTTGCACTAGAAAGATCCCTGTTTATAAAGCCATGACATATTTTCTAGGAGTTAAGTGCCCTCTCAGACCAGAGACTAAATGTCTTGATAAGGTCACAGAGTTGGTGCAGGGACCAGATCTTTTACTTCTGTATGTATTCCATTCTCCAGGCATGGTATCCTACCCAAAAGCAGATGCCTGATCCTGTGTATTACCTGACAACTTTATGTCCACCACGACACTCAGTATCATCTCTTACATGTTGCATTTAATGAATGAGGTTATATTAGTGCATGGTTATTCACTGCAATCAAAATGTAACTCCAAAAAATTCGGAGGGAAAATATCAGGAGACTGAAAAAGTATTTCAGGTGTCAGTCTGATCTAATAATTGAGTTGACTGTTGTCCAAGCTAAAGGTAGACATTTGCCAAGCCCATAGTCATTGAATGTGAGACTAGACTGCCACACCTAGTTGAATAGGTTATTTTGTATTTCTAATTGTATAACATGTATCAATTATGTACAATTAATTAATTGTATATAATTATTAATTGCATATAACTAATTGTAGGTAATTATATACAATTAAAATATAAAATCAATGTATATAATTAATACATGATATACATTAATATATGTATACATTATCATTTAAAAAGCCAAACAATTCACATAAAGCACAAGTTCTAGTCACCTCCTCAATATTTGTCCCCATTCCAAACCTGTACCCTATATCTAAGCATTGTTATTAATTTGAGTGAATCCTACCAGACATTTACAAATATATGTATCTATTTAAATCAATATGCCACAAGTGGCAAAAGAAAAATAAAGATTAATAATGTCAATGTCCATCTCCTGCAGATATTAATTCCATACTTTGTACTTGGTAAAACATTTACTTGCACAAATGAAAATATTCAATTATTTCGGAGTAAATTTACATTATATAGGGAATATCTTTCAAAAAGTTTCTCTCTTGCTTTGAATTTCAATTATCTTGAATTGTCACTTGCAAAATACTTAGGGAAGTTTTTCTTTTTTTTTAAATCAACTTTAATTATTTTTTAGTGAAGAAAAGTTGATGGCGTATAAATTCTATTTCTCTCTTTAAAATGCTCATTCATAGGTTGTTTTAAAGCAAGCGAAGGGTGTAATTGCTGCATAGCTTAAGAAAAACTTTACAGAATATTTATCGGAAAATACCAGATTATTTAGGCAGTTTAAAACTAATGGGCTCAGGCATTCAGTTATTACAGGTGAAATGAGGGTTTATTCTTTAATTATAGGGTTTAATTCTGAAGTATAGTTGCTACCAGTTTGAAAAGAACCATGCTTCAACAGCACACAGGATTCAGATTCACAAGGCTTCCCTCTCATATCTCTTCAAGTGTTTTACACTGTGCTTCAGAGTTTGCATGCTTTCTTACCTAAAAATAAAAAAAAAAATTATGTACAGAAAGTACAGTCTCTAGCCATTGCCAAAAGATTGTCTATTGACAATTCCAACTGTAACCACATCTTCATGTTTGAACATCAACACAATCTTTCCTTCTTCCTCAAAACAGAAATACACTGTATACTGAATATTTATTCAGCATCTAACAACATCCAACATTTAGTTGTATTTTGACTAGGTAATTTTCTTTTCCTTTGTTAATAAAAATAAATTTAATTTTTTAAATGTCATTTTTCTTGCATCTCATCAAATATACTGTCGTACACTATAAAAATGATATTGGGTCATATGTATCATATGTCTGTAATTCAGAAATACAAACCTTTGGACACTGACTCTACATCTGGAGAGATTTTTTCTGGTTCTTATGGCTGGTGTTCTCCTACAGCCCTCTATGAGCGGTCCTGTGAAGCCCACAAGCACCGAGGAAACCCGTCTGGGCTTTACTATATTGATGCAGATGGAAGTGGCCCCCTGGGACCATTTCTTGTGTACTGCAATATGACAGGTATGTTGATAATCGTTAGATGCATATATCAGAATAGGCCAAGGAGAAATTTACCTAGATGGCAGCATTATTAAACATGCAGTTTGACAGTGTGTATTTGCTAAGTAGAGGCATTAAATGTGTATTTGTTAATTTTGTTGTCAACAAAATTTTCTTGTATTTCTTGATTGACTGTGTTGGATTATAGGCAAGATGTAATGCTCTGCCGGGGCATCTCTCTAGTTCCTACATTCCTCATAAGACATCTGTTCACATGCATCATGATAAAATGGAAACCCCTGATTCTGCGATTTACATATTTTCTATATTTAGAAAAAACAGAGGTCTTTAAAAGTGCTAAGAGATAACATATATGTGTGTTAATGTTTTATGTGCATCTTAAATAATTTAGTGATTTGTATGGCATATAATTTTTTCATAACCAAAGAAATTTGATTATTTCTCTGGCTTTAGGTATTATTAGAAATGAACATAACTTGATAATAGAAGATTGCAGTAGAATTCCTTTAATTTTCTTTAAATAATTCCTATTATTTAAATAGTTAGATTTTTACAGAAATTTGTTGTCACCTAGCTCTTCCAACTCTCCAGAAAGTGGAAATCTGGAATAAACAATTCTCATTTATTGTGCTGACAAAAGGTTTCAAAAGTCTCATCAATTTGGACAATAAACAAATGAGTCAGCAAGCACCAAGAAGAAAAAAAAAAAAAAACAGACAACTGAAATTACATAGGCATTTAAAATGCCTTAGCAAAGATTTCCAAAAAAAATATTAAAACTTTACAGGGGAAATTCAGAAGATTCAGATCCACCTGCACAGCCATGTGCTGAAGATAAAGACGCAGACGTTCTGCCATGAGATACCAATTATCTCCAAAATCCCTCGACTCAAACAATCAAACCAAAGTGAGAAATCCCATAAAAATGGTCTTGTTGGATATCAAAAGACTCAACCAAAGTCACAACCAGGAAGGACCTTGGTTGTCATCATTCTAAGATGAGGAAATCAAGGCTCAGAAAAGTTGGTTAGGGAAGTATCTACTGACAAAATCTAGCTAATGATAGAGGAATCACTAAACTTTGGTCTTTTTCTCTCCTAGAAAAGGTCACCTCTTTAGATGCTGCATTGCTCTATTGCCAGTAATATATTCTCTAGTTGTACAAATCAAGCAATAATGATTATAAAATGTGCAGTTGCTTCGGAGCTTGGAAGTAGGCACTTTGTCTAAAGAACAAGTAAAAAGCCAGACAAACTGAAAACATCAGCAAATTTTTTTTAGATCCAGCAAAGAAGTGAGGTCACAGAAGAAACCACTGCCCCCAAAAAGTGGAGAGACAGGCAGGCTTATATATAGAATGACAACTTTCTTCCACAAGAAAAAACCTTCGGGGAAACCGCGGTCAAGGTAGGAAAACCTAAACTTAACTGACAAATTGCCGGATGCTCAATGTGGACACATCTGAGAATTCAAAACTCCAGGAAGACCTAGTCAGAGAAGGGTCACCACAGTTCTGTGAGTTTTACACCTAGAAGCTTGACCAGGTTCTCACAGTGAGTATTGGAGGAAAATCTCCTCATGCTTCCAGAAGGAGGAGGTGAAAAGGAACCATCTTGCAGTATACCAGAGCTTTCTGTTCTTCTTAACAAGGTCTTTCCTCAAGGGAAGATATTTCACCTAAGCTACCGGTGTTTTGTCTTGTTTTTCCAGAGCCTAACCTACTGGAGGAAGGAAAATACCCACCTCTAGCCATCCTGTCCCATGTCAGGGTGGTGATGGGAGGGCTGAGAAGATCTTGCAAAGGTCACAGCCCAGAGGCCCAGGCTTCCTAAAGATTCAGACCTAATCACAGGACTACAGCATCGTTCCCCTTCCCACGCATGTTACTTATAGTACTACAGGGCTCTTTACAGCAGTTACTTTTACCTGGTATATCACATCTAGCTATCAAGAAAAAATTTCAGCTGGACATGTAATCCCATTACTTTGAGAAGCTGAGGCGGGAAGAGCATGAGACCAGTTTGAAACTAGTCTGAGCAACATAGTGAGACACCCACCTCTACAAAACAAAACAGGCATGGTGGCACATATCTATAGTCCCAGCTACTTGAGAGGTTGAGGTGGGAGGATCACTTGAGCCTGGGAGTTGTAGACTGCAGGGAGCCATGGTCACACCACTGCACTCTAGCCTGGGCAACAGAGAAACACCTTGTCTCTAAAAAAAGAAAAAGAAAAAATTTCAAGGCAAAAACACACTTTGAAGAGACAGAACAAGCAATAAAAACAGACTCAGATATGGCAGGGATGTTGGAATTATTAGACCAGTACTTTAAACAACTATAATTAATATGGCAAAGGCTGTAATGGACAAAGTAGATAGCATGCAAGACCAGATGAACAATGTAAGCAGCAAGAAGGAAATTCTAAGAAGCAAAAAGGAATGCTGAAGATCAGAAACAGTGTAACAGAAATGAAGAATGTCTTTGATGGGCTTATCAGTAGACCAGGCACAGCTGTGGAAAGATCTCTCCCTGAGCTAGGAGAGGTCTCAATGGAAACTTCCAAAACTGAAAAGCAAAGAGAAAAAAAGACTGAAAAAAAAATCCCCAAAACCCAGAACGTAATTTCTGAGTACAGTGGCACAACTACAAAAGGTGTAACATATACGTAAAGGGAATTTTAGGAGAAGAAAGAGAGGAACAGAAGCGTATTTGAAGCAATAATGACTGAGAATTTCCACAAATTAATATCAGACACCGAATCACAAATCCAGGAAATTCAGAGAACACTAAAGCAGGAGAAATGCCCCCAAAACTACATCAGGCATACATTTTCAAACTATAGAATTCAAAGGTAAAAGCAAACTCCTAAATATAGTCAGAGGAAAAAAGCACCTTACCTACAGAGGAGATAAATATTACATTAACTTCTCTTTAGTCATCATGCCCGCAAGAAGAATGGAGTGAGACATTTAAGTGTGAAAGAGAGAGAGAAAAAAAAAAGCAACCAGCAACTTAGAATTCTTTATCTTATGAAATTCTCCTTGAAGAGTGAAGAAATAACGACTTTCTCAGACAAACGAAGGGGTCAGCTCTCCAAAAAGAGGTAACCTTAATATGTATGCTCCTGACAAGAGAACACAGTGGATCTTCTTTTTTCTTCTGGGGCACATAGGAATGGGTACGCCAGATGCTGGGGATTTCATATGATATATTGAGTAAATTTTATTATGTACGTGCAGACAATTCCCATTTACAATGGTTCTGCTTATAATTTTTCGACTTTACTGTCTGAAAACCATATGAATCCCTATTTTAAGTACCCATACAACCATTATTTTTTTACTGTCAGTGCAATAGTTAATACATGACAGGAGCTATTCAACACTTTATTATAAAACTGGCATTGTGTTAGATGGTTTTGCCCAACTGTAGAGTGATTTAAGTGTTCTGAGCACATTTAAGTGAACTGAACCAGCCTGATCTAGGTTCAGTAGGTCACATGTATTAAATACATTTTTAATTTATAATAAGTTTATTCAGATGCAACTTCATCATAAGTTGAGAAACATCTGTACTGCTGATTCCAATCAAAATCATGAAGTTAAATTAGCTTACATTTCAAAGTCAAATATTTATTTGAGCTGCAGGAGTGGAACAGGGATCAACATATTATAGGTACCCTCCTCCTGGGCCATGAGACACCCTCCAGTGAGTCAGAACACACATGTTGTCCCTGACTCAACCACACCTCTGATCCTCTTTCCACATTTAGCCACTGTTATAATTAATCTACTCAGGTCCAATTCACTTGAGCCCAGGAGGTTGAGGCTGCAGTAAACGATGAAGGTGCCACTACACTCTAGGCTGGGCAAAAGAGGGAGACCCTATCTCTAATAAAAAAGAAAAAGAGAAAGAAAGGGGTTATATTAGATGCTCTTTAATATCCTTCCCAGTTCCAATGTGCTTATAATCTATTGAAATAAATTGGGAGTATCAGAGAAACCACCATGTTCTGCATCTTTCTTTGGGTCTTTTACTACTGATATTATAAGGAGAAGGGAGTCAAGTGGAATTTTATAAACACAAATGCATATCCTATAATGTCCCTGGTTACTCTTTTCTTCAGAAAAACAGTTTTACACATGTATTCTCAACAGTTCCCTTCTGAGTACTGAGGACATTTCTATTATTACATCCTTAACCATGTGTGACTGCAAATCTATCATACTGACCACCAGCCTATGTGAACTACTCTGGAACATCATTTCTCTCCCACTGTGCTACAAATATGAACACATGGCCAAAAATGGCATGTGATTGATCATCTTCAGTGCCCAACTTAGTGCTCCAAAGGTTTTTCTGTATTTGATTCAGTTGATAGGAAAACTCTGAAGGTGAGAGTAGGTGATGTGCACAGAGTAACACAAGGTGGTGAAAATTCTAAAATGAGGCCAGGCGCAGTAGCTCACACTTGTAAATCCCAACACTTTTGGAGGCTGAGGCAGGTAGATCATCTGAGGCCAGGAGTTCGAGACCAGCCTGACCAACATGGTGAAACCCCATCTCTACTAAAAAAATACAAAAGTTAGCCAGGCGTAGTGTTGTGTGCCTGTAGTCACAGCTATTTGGGAGGCTGAGACAGGAGAACTGCTTGAACCCAGGAGGTGGAGGTTGCAGTGAGCTGAGATAGCACCACTGCACTCCAACCTGGGTGACAGAGAGAGACTCTGTCTCAAAAATAAGTAAACTAAAAATGCTAAAATGAAAAAAATACTTACACCAAATTAAAGGAAGAACCCATGGAACTGAAATTGCTGTAAGCACACTTAGAGCCTCCTTTGGTGATCAGAGTGAGCCTAGTGATAATTTAATTTAAAATTGCATTCATTATTTAAATTTGCAGATTGTTTCTCTACTTGTAGCTCATTTGTGGATATCACACCTTGGCTCTCCATTGGTTCTTTTACTAAAGAGATATTCCAATAGCACAGCTGGTTTCCTTGTCATTCTTTCCTCTGATCTCTGTTGCTTTGTTGTTGTTGTTATTAGGTGTGTGTACGTAACAGTAAGGCTGTGAAATGTGTCTTATGCACGTTTAGCACCGAAGCCATGAAAAATCCTGAGATGTGAAGGGCTGGGAGGGTGATTTCTCAATGTAGAATGTATTACATTGTTTTGCTTCAGAGTTCTTAAAAAAATCCCCATATGAATGTTTCTT
This sequence comes from Cebus imitator, assembly GCF_001604975.1. Classification (NCBI taxonomy): domain Eukaryota; kingdom Metazoa; phylum Chordata; class Mammalia; order Primates; family Cebidae; genus Cebus; species Cebus imitator. The sequence goes on along the minus strand of NW_016107511.1, from coordinate 1,296,938 downwards.
AGTCTCTCCAGTTTGGAAAAGTTTTATGTAAAATGTCCATTATTCTAAATATGTCTTTTTAGAGGTTAAAGGACCAGACAAGCACCAGCATAGTAGAGTTAAATCGACTTCAAGTCTGGTGGGAGGTCTATTGTTGGGAACAGTAAATAACTCAAGGTGTGCTTCTTCCCTTATGAGATTGTGGAATCGTTTTGTTTTTATTTCATCAAAACAATATAATTAATCAAGTGACAGAGATACATCAGAAGTTATGTCAGCAGGCAGTCAGACGTCCAGGGTCACCCTCTGGAAAGTACTGTTAGAAGCTCTAGGCCTGTGATTCCTTCGGGCTTGGTCACTGATGGAGAAGCTGACACAATTAAGCCACTTTATTTTAATTGAGCTGCTTCCTGTTATACCCGGGTATGTGGGTCACGTCGTCCCAATATGTATCCTTTAAAAATGTATTTGATAATGAGAGAAGTAGAGGCACACACAGACGAGCAAAATGCAGATGAAGATACAGGTGCGGGCAGTAACAGTTTAGCCCCATGCTTGTGCTGATGTAAAAAATGGTTTTAACAACTAAAAAGTTATTGCTTACATGACATATTTTTATGCATGACGTCACAGAAGTCTGATGATCAGCTCTCCTGATATGCTTTGTCTTAGAGGCTTTCTGACTCAGTACATTGTCATACGAGTCCAACCCCTCAAATCGGGCCAAACATGCAGTCATGCAAATTTCAATTAAAAGTTAATTCGCACAGAAGACGCGTCTGCTTTGCCCCTTCCTGCTGGCCTCTGCCGCCCAGTGATGCCTCTCCTTTGCCCGTTTCCGCTCAGCAGACGCCGCGTGGACCGTGGTGCGGCACGGCGGCCCCGACGCGGTGACCGTGCCAGGCGCCCCCAGCGGACGCCCGCGCTCGGCGGCCTCCTTCGCGTACGCGGCGGGCGCGGGGCAGCTGCGGGCCGCGGTGGGCCTGGCGGAGCGCTGCGAGCAGCGGCTGGCTCTGCGCTGCGGGACGGCGCGGCGGCCGGACTTGCGAGGTAAGCGCTGCAGTTGGGGGCTGCAGGGGCGCGCGGGGCCGGGGGCGCGGCCCGAGATGCGTTTCCAGGGAGAAAAGGCTTAGTTCAAAGCCCTGACCGCTGTCTCTGTCTCTTCTCGTTCTTGGCTGGACTAAAGAGCAACCAGGAGCGCCCTCCTGACCTTGGAGAGACGACGCTCAGCGTTGTCCTTTTTTATCCAGGGAAATTCTACTAATAACTTATGAATTAGCTTTCCATTCATAGTGGGGATAATGGCTGTAGGGCAGGATGGGTCTCACAGAGTTTTTCATGGAGACCAGTGGGAACCAGTAACCTCCTTACTCTTGGACTCCAAGTCTTCCTCTGCATCCACCTGGAACTGTTGTTTCCTCCCTTTAGATTATTTCAATATGCCCTTCCTCAGCCCCGCCACTGTCACTTTGGTCTAGGATGAAATAATTACTAGAGTTATTACAAACGTTTTCAGTGGGTCTCTCATTTTTCTGAAATTATATCTTGAGAAATGTATACCTCAGTCTTCATAAATGGAAGTAATCTTTAGGAAACTCTGCATCAAAACCCTCTTCTAAGTCAAAAGCCAACTTCTCCCCACTTTCCAGAATCCCTGAGGTTCCCTGCGGAACGCTCCACTGCTCCCCAACATAGCTTCCATATGGTTTCTTGAAAGCACTTGTTATTACTTATTATAGGTAAATACTGAAATTTGCCTTTTTTTTTTTTTTTTTTAATTTAGCAATCACAAGTAGTATATAGTCGGGAGGATCACTAGCGCCCAGGAGGTCCAGGCTGCAGTGAACTCTGATTGCTCCACTGCCCTCCAGCTTGGGCAGCAGAGCAATACCTTGTCTTAAACAAACAAAAAAGTATATGTCAGTAGCATAATAAAGCCACTGAAATCAATTTCACTCTTAAATTTTCAATACAAAATTTTCTTTTGTTAAGTTGAAAAATGGTGTACCGGTTTGGTTGGGAGACCTCCACCCAGGCGGCGCTGAAGGTATTGAGAGGCAGACACCCAGACGGCACTAGAGAGTGGATCTATCCTGGGGACCAATTGCCTGAGAGCCTCTGGGCTGACAGCTCTCCAGGCTGAAAGCCCGAGATTCTCATCCACGCATTTACTTGCTCTTTGAGAGGTGATTCTTATTAATACACAGGCACTCTACATTTACACATAACTCAGGAATATACTAAGTAGGCAGCTGGTACCCACCTATTACTAATTAAAACCTAAAGGTATCCTCCACAGAGCCATGGGGGCGGGGTAAACGTAATGTTTCTCCGCAGTGGTGTATGACTGTCACCTGAAGGTGGTTTGTGCAGATCCACCAACCCATACCTGCATTGGCTTCCTAATCTGTCCTGGCCAATCAGCCCCTGGAATATGCCAGATCATTTCCACTGTCTGGATGGCCTTCCCATTCCCTCAACCCCTGTCTGCCTTTCAGATTCTTAAATCTTACCCACTGTGCTTGACCTGTGTAATTTGTACCTCAGTCCCTTCCCAGGGTGATGACTCTTTGGATGCCTGCCAGCCAATTTGGGCTAGTAGAAAGAGCAAAGGTCTCGTTGTATTCACAGTGTGAAGTTCAAATGCTAAGTCTGTCGCTTAGCAGCTGTGGAAATTTAGGTCACTGGTTAATCTTTCTCAGACTCTGTTTCCTCTTGGATGAAGTGAACCCTGTAGTATGGATCTCTCGGGGTTTCTTTTATAAATGAGATAGCCTACATAAGTTCAGTAAGTAAGAAATTCTCATTCCCAGTTCTTCAGTTTTTAAAAGTTGGCATTACAAAACTTAATTATTTGTTAGTTCATTTCTGTTGAATTTTAAATCAGTGAGAAAGATAGTTACAGAAAACTAAGCCAGGAGTATGGAGCAAAATATATTGGATTGGTTAACCAGGGATGCAAGGCAAAGTGAAGACACTGAGCAAGCTGCCAGGGAGTGAACATCTAATGGAACCAGAAAACCAGAGCCCCTAGTGAGTCAGTGAGAAAGCACCTCACATGGGGACTAGTCCATAGTCTGGACACTGCACAGGTCAGCAAGGAAATTCTCCCAACAGGGCTAGTATTTAATTAATGTGTTTACTAGCTATTACCTGTTTGGCTTTATTTCTAGACGTAAGGATTATTCTAAAACAGCAAAAATAAAACATTTTAATTTGGAAAATCAGTGGTTGAAAATGAAAAGAATATGACTGTGTAAAACTACTCAAGGAACAAAACAGTGTTCCTTTTCTATACATACTCAATAGTTAAGCATTCCTCATTTGTGTGTCTTATGACCGCCACAGCAAAGCTGCCACTGGAGAATTTTAAATATAAACTCAATTTAGACAAACATCTAAGCTGGACCCCATATTTCTGGAGCTCCTGTTTAATATAGGGGTGAAATAGGAGGATAACATGGCCTAAATTTCCTTTATTTTAAGAGATCTGACATGCTTTGCCTTGCTAGTGGAAACAGATCAGAAGGAACTTTAATCATATACTTTACTACACTGTAAAATGAAGTAACACCTGATTCTGAAATTGTACTGATGCTGGTGTACTGTGTCCTATAGCCAGGAATGATTGTTTAATTGGTCTGAAGTGCAGCCCTGGCTCTGGAACTGTTAACAAAAAATAATCCCCAGGCCATCTTTTGGAAACTTCTGGGCTAGATGCTAAAATAACACAAGAAATAGAATATTCTAAACCAGTCAGTGACAATTTTCCTATGAAAAGAGAATTTTAAAAATTTTTTGTGAGATGATTGTAGATTTCCATACACTTGTGAGATGTAATAGAGAGAACCTTGAGTAGCCTTTAAGCCATCCCCCACCACCCCAGGGTAACATCTTGTAGAACTGTAGTGCAATATCACAGCGAGGATACTGACATTCATACAGTCAAGGCACACAGTATTTCCATCAGTACAAGAATTTCTCCTATTACCCATTGATAACCACACCTACACCCTCCTTCCTCCCACCCACCAGTGTAAAACCCCTGGCAACTACTAATATGTTCTCCATTTCTATGGGGAATTTTAAATTTCAACAGTGTTATGTAAATGAAATTATATAGTACGTACTCTTTGTAATTGAGTTTTTTCTACCCCATGTAATCCCCTCTAGATTCATTTGCATGGTTGTGTATATCAGTAATTTGTTCCTTTTCATTGCTGATTAGTAATTAGTGGCATGATATACCAGAGTTTGTTCACTCATTGAGGAGCACTTGGGTTGTTCATTTAAAGTCTGGGGTAATTATGAATAAAGCTTTTATGAACATTGTATACAGGTTTTATGCAAGCATACATTTTCATTTCTCTGGCATTAATGCCCCAAAGTGCAGTTGGTAGGCCATATGGTAATTGCATACTTAGCATACTTAGTTTTATAAAAAGTTGCCAAAATGTTTTCTAGAATGGTTGTACCATTCCCCCCCAACAGTGTATGAGGATTTCATTTCCTCCACATCCTCATTAGCATTTGGTGTTGCCAGCATATTTTAGCTATTCTGGTAAGTATGTAGTAATGTCTTTATCGTGGCTTTAATTTGCATCTCCCTGATGTCTAATAATACTGAGCATGTTTTCATAATGCTTATTTGCCATCTGTATATCCTTTTCAGTGAGATAGACATCTGCACATGTTTTTGTTGTTGTTGTTGTTGTTCCATTTTCTGATTGGATTGTTTGGATTTGTTTATTTTGTTTTGTGACTGCTGAATTTTCAATTCTTTATATATTGTAGATACTAGCCATTTGTTGGATATGTGATTTGTGAACATTTTTTCAAACTCTGTTGCTTGTCTAATTTGTTGTCTTCACTGGATTTTTTTAGAACAAAAGTTTTTTGATGCGATTCAGTTTATCATGTTTTCCTTTTAGATCATACACTTTGTGTCAATTCTAAAAATTCTTTACCTAACCCTAAATTCCAATTCCAAAGATTTTGAATATTTTTCCTAAAAGTGTTGTAATTTTACCTTTTACTTTTAATTCCATGCCCTCTTTGGGGATCCATTTTATGTAAGATGTGAGAGTTGATTCTCTCTCTCTCTCTCTGACTATGAATGTTCAGTTGCCCTGGAACCATTTGTTGGAAAGATTATCCTTCCTGCATTGAATTGCATTTTTAATAGTGTTAAAAATTGGTTAACATATTTGTGTGGTGGGTCTGTTTATGCATTCTTTATCTGTTTAATTAATTTATATCCCTCCACCAATATCACACTGTACTGAACACTGTCTTGAATAGCTGTATAGCAGGCGTGAGGTATTCCTCCTGCTTTATTTTTCTTTTTTGAGATTGTTTAATTAAGTCATAACTTGCCTCATTCTGTATAAATTTATGATAAATTTATGTCTACAAAATCTTGCTAGAATTTTGATGGGAATGACATTAAACGTATAGCTCAATGTAGGGAAAATTGATGACTTTACTGTTTCGAGTCTTCCAATCCATGAACATGAGGTAACTTTTCATTTATTTGGATCTGTGATTTCTTTCCTCAGCATTTTGTAATACTTAGCATCCAGAGGTTATGTTTTATAAGTATGCTTAGGCATTTAGACAGTTTCTTGATTGATTATAAGTTCTGTTGTGCTTTAAATTTCTATTTACTTGTGTTTATTATTAGACTATAGGAATATAATGATCAGTGATGATGAGCTTTTTTCATGTTTGTTGGCTGCATAAATGTCTTCTTTTGAGAAGTGTCTGTTCATATCCTTTGCTCACTTTTTAATGGGGTTGTTTGGTTTTTTAATGTAAATTTGTTTAAATTCTTTGTAGATTCTGAATATTAGCACTTTGTTAGATGGCTAGATTGCAAAAATTTTCTCCCATTCTGTAGGTTGACTGTTCACTCTGATGACAGTTTCTTTTGCTGTCCTAAAGCTCTTTAGTTTACTTAGATCCCATTTGTCAATTTTGGCTTTTGTTGCCATTGCTTTTGGTGTTTCAGTCATGAAGTCTTTGCCCATGCCTATGTCCTGAACAGTATTCCATAGCTTTTCTCCCAGGGTTTTTATGGTTTTATGTCTTATGTTTACATCTTTAATCTACCTTGAGTTAATTTTTGTGTAAAGTGTAAGGAAGGGGTCCAGTTTCAGTTTTCTGCATATGGCCATCCAGTTTTCCAAACACCATTTATTAAGTAGGGAATCCTTTCCCCGTTGCTTCTTTTTGTCAGGTTGGTCAAAAATCAGATGGTTGTAGATGTGTGTAATGCTTTTACACTGTTGGTGGGAGTGTAAATTAGTTCAACCATCGTGGAAGACAGTGTGACAATTCCTCAAGGATCTAGAACCAGAAATACCATTTGACCCAGCAATCCCACTACCAGGTATATACCCAAAGGATTATAAATCATTTTACTGTTAACATATATGTACATGCATGTTTACTGCAGCACTGTTCAGAGTAACAAAGACTTAGAACCAACCCAGATGCCCATCAGTAATAGACTGGATAAAGAAAATGTGGCACATATACACCATGAAATACTATGCAGCCATAAAAAGGATAAGGATGAAGCTGGAAATGGATTTCCACACACCCGGGCCTGTTGAGGGGCGGGGGGGTAGGGGAGGAATAGCATTAGGAGAAATACCTAATGTAGATTACGGGTTGATGGGTGCAGCAAACCACCGTGGCACGTGTATACCTTAACAAACCTGCATGTTCTGCACATGTATCCCAGAATTTAAAGTATAGTTTAAAAAAGAATGGATCATAAAAAAAGAGTATAGAAATATAATTGTTTATAGTGATCTTATATCCTCTTACTTTTTTGAACTTAACTTTTTTTTAGATTCCTTGGGATTTTCTATATGGGAAATCAGGTCATCTGCAAATAGAGTCAGCTTTATTTCTCCCTTGTCAATCTATATGCAGATAATTTATTTTTCTTACTTTATTGCAGTAGCTAGACTTTAAGTACTAGGTTGAACTGGAGTGGTGAGGGCAGACATCCTTGCCTTGTTTCCTGTCTTAGGGGGAAAGTATTCATTTCTTTTCCTATGTTATGTTGAGGTAGTTCCCTTTTATTCCTAGTTGGCTGACAGTTTTTATTTTGAAAGGACATTGGATTTTTGTCAAATGTCTTTTCTGTGTCAATTGGTATTAACATTATATTTCTTCTTTTGTCTGTTGATATATTGAATCAGCTTTGCATAATGAGAGCAACTCCCATTTGGCCATAATGTATAATTTAAAAAATACATTTCTAATGTATTTAAAAAATTCTAATGAGTTTGGTTTGTTAATATTTTATTGAATATTTTTGCATTCATTCATAAGAAATACTGATACGTAGTTTTCTTTTTTTCATATTGTTTTTATCTGGTTTCAGTATCAGGACAATACTGCCTATATAAAATGAATTTGGTAGGCTTCTATAATCTTTGTTTTCTAGAAGAGATTATGTAAAATTGACTTTAATTTTTCTTTAAACATTTGGTAGAATTCTCCAGTAAGGCCCATCAGGGTGGTTCACGCCTGTAATCTCGGCACTTTGGGAAGCTGAGGCAGGTGGGTCACTTGAGGTCAGGAGTTTGAGACCAGCCTGATCAACATGATGAAACCCCTTCTCTACTAAAAACACAAAAATTAACCGGCCATGGTGGCACATGCCTGTAATCCCAGCTACTCAGGAGGCTGAGGCAGGAGAATTGCTTGAAACCGGGAAGCGGAGGTTGCAGTGAGTGGACATCGAGCCACTGCACTCCAGCCTGGGTGATAGAACAAGACCTTGTCCCAAAAAAAATAAAGTAAAATAAAAAATAAGCTGGACGTGGTGGTGCACATCTGTAATCTCAGCTACTCAGGAGGCCGAGGCAGGAGAATTGCTTGAACATGGGAGGCAGAGGTTGCAGTTAGCCAAGGTCACACCACTGCACTCCAGCCTGGGCAACAGAATGAGACTTCATCTAAAAAAGAAAAAGAAAAAAAGAATTCTCCAGTAAAACCGTATGGGCCAAGAGATTCTTTTTTTTTTTTTTTCAGTGATTTTAAATTATGAATTCAGTTTTCTTAAGTTATAATTACTTAAATTACCTATTTCATGTAAGGCGAATTGTGGTAGTTTATACTTTTTGAGAAATTGGTCCATTAATCTAAATTGTCAAGTTGATTTGTATAGAATTATTTATAGTATTTTCTTGTTGTTAGTTTAATGTTTGCAGCATCTGTAGTGATATCCACCTACTTTCTCATATTCATAGTTTGTCTCATCTCTTTTTATCTGTCAGTCTTGATAGAAGTTTTTCAGTCTTACTGTTTTTAGAAACTAGATTTTCATTTCATGATTTTCTCCATTATTTTTCTGTTTCAGATTTTATTGACATCTACTCCTCTCTTTCTTGTCCCTTTCCTTTAGCTTGTATGAGGGAATTTCGCCTTTTTTTTTCCAATTTCTAGATATAAGAACTTACATTATTGGCTTCAGGGTTTTCCTCTTTCCTAATATAAGCATTTAGTCCAAAATTTTCCCTATCAACACAGTTTTTTCCACATATTTTGATATGTTGTGTTCTCATTTTCATTTAGTTTATCATGTAGTTTCATTTTCATTTAAGTATTTTAACAAATTTCTTTGAAGCATCTTCTTTGACCTATAGCTTATTTAGAAGTATATTTTTAAAAATTTTTAAGTGTTTAGTGATTTTCTTTTTGTCTTTCTTGTATTGATTTCTGGTTTGATTCCATTATGCTTAGAGAATATATTTTGTGTGATTTTAGTTCTTTTAAATTTGTTGTCCAGTAGTTCTGTCAGTTGCTAAGAGAGACATTTTGAAATCTGTACTGTAATTGTGGATCTGTTTATTTTTCCATTCCACTCCATCAGTTTCTTATAGTAATAGGCTTTATATTTTTTAACAATTTTAAGTTTACATAAAAATTGAGCAGAATGTACTAAAAGCATATGATTTGTATACTTTACCTTGTTGGTCTGATGGACTGTATTAATTTTTAAATGTTAAAGGCACATGTGGGGCAAATTGCATTTGTTATGGTGTTTATTTTTATACATTGTTGGATCCAATTTGCTAATATTTTTTAAGGATTGCTTCATTCATGTTCCGGAGAGGTATTTGTTTGCATTTTACTTTTTTTTTTGTAAGGCTTTGCTGGTTTTGGCATTAGAGTAATGCTGGCCCACGGAATGAGTTAAGAAATAGTTATTCTGCTTCTTTTTTTCTGCAACAGATTGTGGAAAATTGTTATCATTTATTTCTTCAATGTTGATAGAATTCACCAATGAATCATCTGGGCTTGGTGCCTTCTGTTTGGGGAGGTTATTAATCACTGGCTTAGTTAAAAAAATTTTTTTTTCTGTCTTGAGACTTTCTCTTTCACCATGTTTTATTATTTAGAAATGTGTTTTTAAATTTTTTGGTATTTGAAGATATTTCAGTTCTCTTTTTGCTATTATTAGTTTAATTCCATTCTGATTCAAGAACATACCTTGTATGATTTCTATTCTTTTAAATTTGGTAAAGTGTTCTATAGCCTACAATGTGGTTTAACTTAATGAATTGTGCATTTGTATTTGAGAAGAATGTGTATTCTGCAGTGGCTGGATAAAGTATTCTGTAACGCTAATTGAATTCTCAAGCATTCACTTAGATCCAGTTGATTGATGGTGCTGTTCAGTTCAAATCTATCTTTAATGATTTTCTTCCTGCTGGGTCTGTCACTTACTCATAGAGGGATGTTGAAGTCTCCAGTGGCAATAATGGATTTGTCTCTCTGTCCTTGCAGTTCTATCAGTTTCCCCCTAACATATTTTGACTTTCTGTTGCTAGGTACATACACATTAAGTAGCAGTATGTCTTCTTATTGTATTGACTCCTTGTCTAATGCCCTTTTTCATCCCTGATAATTTTCCTTGCTCTGCAGTTGGCTTTGTCTGAAATTAATTTAGCTACTCTGGCTTTCTTTTGGTTAGTGTTAGCATGGTATATCTTTCTCTAGCTCTTTAAATCTACCTGCTATTTTATATTTAAAGAAGATTTCAGCAGACAATATACATAGCCGGATCATGGGATTTTTTTTTTTTTTTTTTTTGTCCATTCTGACAGTCTCTGTCTTCATTGGTATATTTAGACTGTTTACATTTAGAGTGATTATTGATACTTGGATTAATATTTGTAATACTGTAACTCTTTTTTATTGGTTGTCCTTGTTTCTTCTTTTTTTCCTGAATTCCTCTCTCATGTTTTTGGTTTTAATTGAGCATTTTATACGTTTCAATATCCTCATTCCTCCTAGAATATCCATTACATTTCTTTGTAATTTTTTTTGTGGTAGCCTTTGAGTATGAAATATATATTATAACAATCTACTTTCAAATAACACTATTCCACTTCATTGATGGTGCTGGTACTTTGTAACAGTATTTCCAGTCCTTCTAATTTGTATTACATTGCTATCACTCATTTTACTTATTCATAGCTATAATCACCCAATACATTGTTAGTATTGTTATTTAGAACTGTTACCTATTACATCAATTAAGAAGACACTAGATTTTATTTTACATTTATTTATTCCTTGTCTAATGCTTCTACCTTTATGTAGTTCTGAATTTCTGACTTATATTGTTTTTCTTTTCTCTGAAGAACTTCTGTTAACGTGGCTTGCAAGTTAGACCTACTGGAGAAAGAGTTCATCAATTTCTGTTTATCTAAGATAGTCTTTATTTCTACTTTGCTATTTAGGATAATTTTACTGGATACAGATTTCTATGTTAGCGTGTGTTTTCTCTCAACAGTTTAAATATTTCCCTTCACTTTATTCTTGCCTGCATGGTTTCTTAAAAGAAATCTGTCATAATTTTCATCCTTGCTCCTGTGTAGGTAAGGTGTTTTATTTTACTCTGGTTTCTTTCAAGATTTTATTTTTAAAAGATTTTATTTTAATTTTAAGAAACTCTTTGATTTTTTGCATTTTAAATATGATATGGCTAGGTGTGGATTTTTTTTTTTGTATTTAACCTGCTTGGTGTTTGCTGAGATTCCTGAACCTGTAGTTTAATGTCTGTCATTAATTCTGAACCATTCTCAACCATCATTATTTTAAATATTTCTTCTGGTTCTCACTGTCTTCCTTCTACTTCTGGTATTCTCATTATGGGTTACATGTGTTACACTGTTTGAAATTGTCCAACAGACTTTGGATACTATGTTTCATTTTTTTCCTCTTTGTGTTTAATGGAAAATTTTTATTGACATATCTTCAAGCTCACTGATTCTTTCCTCAGCACTTCCCAGTCTTCCCAGTGGTTCCAGTTTTTGATGAGCCCATCAAAGACCTACATTTCTTATACTTTTTTTAATCTCTAAGTTTCCTTCTGATTCTTTCTTAGATTTCATATCTTTTGTTTAGATTGCCTGTTCTTACATGTTGTCCATTTTTTCAACATAGGGCCCTTAGCATATTGATTATTTCAAATTTCTTATCTGATATTTCCAAATCTGTCATATCTGCATGTTTGCTTGCTTTGTGTCTTAAGACTGTATTTTTTGGCTTTAGCATGCCTTGTAGTTTTCTGTTGAAAGCCCAACATGTTATATTGGCAAAGGAACTGAGGTAAGGATGTCTTTAATGTAAGGTTTTATGTTTATCTGGTGAGTAGTCCATGTTTGATCTTTGCATCACTGTGGTGTCAGAAGCTATAATTTCCTCTAAGGTCCTTTTATTTTTCTTTATTCTGTTTCATTTGAGTTTCCCTAGAGAGTCTATCTTAAATAGGGACCAAAATTGACAGCTTTTTCATTTGTAATCTGCTGTTACTATACAGGTAACTTACTGATGTGATGGTAAGGTGTAGAGAGAGGAGAAGCATCCTATACTCCTATGATTAGGTCAGTCTTTTAGGGAGACTGTCTTCTTGACTGACCTTCAGAGTGCTTCTCAGCTTCTTTCCCCTTCCCTTGGGTGAGAAAAGAAGGTTAGACAGGGCTGGTGCTGGGTATTTCCCTTCCCCTAGGTGGTTTAGGCTCTAGTAAACTAGTTTTTTGTGAGGTGGTTAGAATGCTGTTAAGGAGAACATAATGTTCTGTGCTTATTTCAAAATGTTTACTCCTTCCCTCCCTGTGCTGGAGACATAGAGCATTTTTCTCCTATCTTTATCCTGAGAACTTAATGAGTTACCTCCTGGAGGTAAAACTCCTGAAAGTGTGTTGACCAAGGCTTATCCCTCACTCTCGTAGTTTTTAATCACTCAAGCTTGTCCTTGCTTAGGACCCATCAATTAGTCAATTACATTGTAAGTGTTCTTGCCAGACTACACCATCTGCTTTTGCTCCATTAGCTGCAATACTGTTTTCACTTGTCTCTGTAGCTTCCGGAGTAATGTTTTTCCTATGACTTTAACTCTCTATTGGATCTAAAAAGAATTGTTGATTTTTAGTTAGTTCAGATGTTTTCTTGTTGTGAGAATGGGAGTGATGACTTCCAGTCTCCTAATGTTATGTGAGGTTGGAAACTAGAAGTCTTTTCTGGCTTCATTTTCGTAAGGGTCCGTTGTTTCTTGCATACTCATTTATGTCTTCCTGGTGATTTAAAAAAAGAAATCATCAAGTAATGTCCCTCTTTGGTTCTAGTATTTTTGTTCTGAAGTCTGTTTTATGAGATAGCCATTCTGTTTTCTTTCAAAATTAATTTGCAGAGTGTATTTTTTCCATCCTTTTACTTTTAACCTACCTATGTTTAACTTTGAAGTGAGTGTCTTAGAAATATCTAGTTGTGTTTTTGTTTCAGTTCACTCTGCCAATCTCTTACCTTTTATTATATTTGACATTTACATTTAAGGTAATTTTTATAATTTTCTTACTGATTGCTTGATATTATAGTATATATATGTGACTTATCACAGTCAATCTTAAATATTTTCACCCTTAGAATGAAATATAGAATCCTTATTTCTATATGGGTCCTTTATTTTTCACCCTTCTAAATATCGTTGTCTTGAGTATCATATGGTATTACAATTTTTGTGTCAATTATATGTTATTTCGAAAATTAATGATAAGGATAGTCTGTTATATTTACCCATGTTTCTTCTTTTTTCATTTGTTTCCTGATGTTCCAAGAATCCTTCTAAGTTCCTTTCCTTTTGAAAAACTTTCCTTTAGCCATTCTTCAGGGAATGTCTTCTAGCAACAAATTATTTTAGTTTTCTTTTGTGTTAAAAAGGTTTTATTTCCATTTTATTCTTGAATGACAGTTGCTCTGGATATGGAATTTATAGTTGACAATTCTTTTGTATCAGCCCTGAAAAAAATATCCCATTTCTTCTGGTTCTATAATTTCAGATGAGTAATCTACTATCATTCAAATTAGTGTTCTCTTACAGATAATGTGTTATTCTCTCAGCCTGCTTTCAATTTTTTTGTTGTTTTGTTCCAAAAAGTTCAATTATGATGAATCTTGGTGTGCATATATTTTGGGCTTATTCCTTTTTGGACTTACTTTACTTCTTAAATCTGTGAGTTTAATATCTTTCACCACATGTGGGACATTTATAGCCAGTATTTCTTCAGTACTCTTTCAGCACACTCTCTTTTTGAGATTCTGATGCTGTTGCCTAATAGGTCCCTATGGCTCAGTTATTTTTATATTCAGTCTATTTTCTCTTTTTTGGTCAGGTTAGATAAAGTCTATTGATGTGTCCTTAAGTTCACTGATTCTATCCTCTGTCTTCTTCACTCTATTCTTGAGCCCATTTAGAGTTTTTTAAAAGTTATGTTATTGTATTTTCCAGTCCTGGAAACCTAACCTTCCTCTTTCTACCTTTCAGAATCCTCTTTGGTTGTCTTCTGTATTATTTCTGGAATCTATCATTATACTTGGTAGAAATCGCAGGAATAGACAAATCTACATAATCCTTTATCAGTCTAGAAGTTCCCCCTTAAGTCTTTTTGTTACTGTTTCTAAAAATATATATTTTTACTACTTTATAGGGAATATAGGAGATTTAGATGTAAATTTGCACTTGTACGTTAGGATATAATGAGTGTTTTGCTCTTTAATCTGTGACCATTTAATGGTGAAGTAGGTAATTTTTAAAGTGGCATGCCTAGAAAGGTATATTAATTTTTAAGAATATCTTTCAGTTTTTAGTGACAAAGCTTTTAGCACATTTTTAAAAAGATTCCTGATACTAATTCCTCTTTAAATTTTCCCAGATCGCTTTTTTTTTTTTTGGGCAGACGGGTGGGCAGTGGACAGCAGTGGTCAGCAGTGGTAGTAATGAATGCAGAGATCCTATCTAAGAATGAGTTATAATTGAGTTGTGATAAGCAATAAGGTAGAAGCTAAGTTCCAGATCTCAATTCATATCGCAATGGTAACAACCTATTGAAATTTGAAAAAAAGCACCATATGACCAAGCATGTTTAAAAAATTGGTTGACTTAATCCAATTTTATTTTCCTCATGCCCTAATCTGTGACAACTGCAACTTGTTTCCCCTGGTCCCCTTCCACTTTTTAAGATGGGTGGCCTGACACCTGCTTTTTAAATTATGCTAACTTTACTGTGATGTGTACTCCATCACCCCAACCTTCACTCCCTATCCCCAGAAGCATCCCTTGTCCTATTATGTGGCTCTATAGACCTAAGTCAGTGTCTGGCTCTACAGTTTAATCATTGTCATTGCTGAGGAGGAGGTGCACTAGTCAGAGCTGTAGTTGACCCACGGCACTTTGTTTCAGAGATGAAAAAGGCCTATCAGTGCCATTTCTTTAGCCTCCAGATAAAAAGTCAGGACATCCAATACAATAAAAACACAGGCCTCCAAAAATTTATAAGTCCTTACAGAGAGTACCATATCTTTCCAAATGTGTAACACACAGCTAGTTAGCAAAAAGATGTAATGAGATAAAATCAGTATCTTTGTATAATATTAAATTTTCTCAATGAACATTTCATAATTTCAAATAGATTTTATCTGTAGTATGCAGATTACTCTGGTATTTATTTTAATGGTGAATGTTTTATGAATGCTATTTCTATGGAAAGTATATAATATCACATGCAACTAAGGACTAAATTCTAATAAAAGAATAATAGGTGGGAGTCATTTAAGCCTAGATAATGAAATATTGGTGGAAAAACATTGGTTAGCGTGTTAAAGAAATATCTTTGTTTCAGAGGTAAAATACAGGTTTTTAAGTATAGTCTCATTTTCTCTCTATCTCTGACACACACGTACTTTACAGCTGGGAGTACAGGGAGTTATATGGGGAGGGTGGTGGTGAGGGACAAAGTAGATGACATCTTCTCATACTTGTCTTTCAGATGGAACCCCACTGAGCTGGTGGGTTGGAAGAACCAATGAAACACACACTTACTGGGGAGGTTCTCTGCCTGATGCTCAAAAGTGTACTTGTGGATTAGAGGGGAACTGCATTGATTCTCAATATTACTGCAACTGTGATGCTGGCCGGAATGAATGGTGATTTCCACATGATTTCCCTGCACAAAAATGTAGTTTTTATTTTTTAATTATGCATAGTTAATTAAATGTCAGACAAGCTGGTACAAAAAGGTAACTAGATTAAAGTATGTTCAAGCAAGTTGAAATATAAGTTTTGATGAAATATGGTCAATCTAAGGATTAAATTTTATGGCTAGAGATTTACTATTTCATTGTGAATACTGGATAATGTGTGTTTTATTTTTCTGGATATAGAAACAGCTGGTAAGTTTTTCAATCACTGGAAATCAAATATCATTCTCTTGGAAGTTCAGTTTAGTTTAGTTTAGTTAATTAATCAATCTAGTATTCATGTGGCAATTCAAAAAGCGAATTTCTCCAAATCTTTGTCTTAAAATGATTTGGGATATAATGCTGCACATTCTATCATTCTTTTAGAAATTAACAGTAATATTAACACATTAGAACTCTCAGAGGTCCTGCGTAAAAAGACTGTGTTTATTTTGTAGAAGCAACAATTTCCCATACTCACTGAACTCTTCTTTAGTGCGATAGCAAAACTTTGAGCACCAAGTGTTCTGTAGACTACACTTTGAAACAACTAACATAGAATTTCAGGAATTTGAAAAGTATGCTGTAAGCTTTTCTTTGAGCAGAAAAATTTTCTCATGTAGATTGCAATGCCTCTTTATTTTAGAAGTTCTTTTTGAGGTTATTATTGAAATGTATATTGGTTTTCTTTTATTTAATTTGTAATGCGTAAATGTTTTTAATCTTTGGGTTCATGTTAGCAACTTAAAAAGCATTGTCATAAAATAGCTAGATCATGCAGAGTACATGCTTTTAAAAAAATCTTAGGCCAGACACAGTGGCTCACGCCTGTAATCCCAACACTTTGGGATGCTGAGGTGGGTGAATCACCTGAGTTCAGAAGGTTGACCAGCCTGGCCAATGTGATGAAATGCTGTCTCTACTAAAAATACAAAAATTAGCCAGGTGTGGTGGTGTGTGCCTGTAGTTCCAGCTCCTCAGGAGGCTGAGACAGGAGAATCGCTTAAGCCCAGGAGGTTGCTGTGGGCCAAGATTGCGCCCCTGCACTCCAGCCTGGGCGACAGGGTGAGACTTCACCTTAAAAAAAAAATAATAATAATAATGGTCAATCCACGTGTCAGTATAGTTGATTTGAACATAAAATATCTAATCTAAGCAGTAATTTGATTCCTGAAAATTGAGTTTATTATTTGGCCTACATGCTAGTCCACTTATTTATTTGGCATAAAAAAGTCTATTTTCTATCACTTTAAAAAATATTGTGAAATTGGAAAAACTCACTTGAATCTACTGGAGCTTTCTATAGAATACATACTATACACTTACATCGGTATTATTTTTACTCTTCCTCAAGTTGAAAATTACAAAATAATCATATAGATTTATGAGACACTCTTTTTCAATATTTTGATGTACAATCCTAATATAGCTTTCTCTTACTTAAAAATGAATGCAGTTTTAGTGCAGTGAGTAAGAAGAACAAATCCTATCCACAGTTTCAAGTCTGGCCACCCTTAATTTCAGGTCTGAAGTAACCTCCCATCTATTAAAATGCTTTTATACAAGATTTTGTATGATGTACATTTTAAAGTGTCTGGTGTTATAGTGTGATGACATTTGTTAGCTTTGGGCTCCGTAATGAGACAAACAGCCACCTTCAAATCTTTTGAGAGACATCTTTAACAATCCCAGAGGTTTTCATTTCCTCCATTCCACAAGGGGCTTCTGCCTGCAAGGGCTCCAGCCCTCCAGCTCATTAGTCTGTTCCCACCCACATTTTCTATAGGTCAGAGAGGAGATCATTGGCAAGTTATTGCAAGAAAGCCAGAATGGTATATATGCTAGTGGCTTTATAACTTAATTAGAAGAATGTTAACCATTTTTTGTTACAGAACTCTCTATTAGTGTTAAGTGCATACTTTATTGTAGACTTCTCATATACTTAGGGCAGTAACCAGAGGAACGCTTCACTTGGAGCCACCTGTATTGAGTGACCTTCCCATGCCCTGACTCTGAGGAGGGGGATGGGCGAAACTGAAGTGGGTGCAGGTCCACTGACACCCTTAGCCGTGACACTGCAGCACCATAAAGGACTGCATTCGTGTGACAGAAGACTTGGGCTTTCATTTGGAAAACAAATTTAGGAGAGATACAGGTCTTAAAAATTAAATCCCCTCCTACATTCAGAAGGGAGCATTGTGGAGTCATTTGCTTTTTAATCTTATTTTATTTACTTTGCACCTTCTGGTAGACAGGTCTATTCAGCAGTAAGACCATAAGGATTCTCAAATTCTGTCCCAACTTTGCAGAAAATGTTTTGTAAATGTGGGTGTGTGTATGGGGATTGGGGTGGGGAATTCCAATTTCTATTTTAATTTTTTCAAATAAAATTGATTTTTCAGTTTATAAAACTAGAATTTACCAACCTTATAAAATGGATTTATAATTATAATAATATAGATTAAGATGTAGAAATAAGAACCTAAATCTTAGTTTTTATTCAGTATTTTCTATTACTGAGATCCCTAGTAAGGTTTTCTTGGTGGGAAGTTTATGATAAAAAAAATAGTATTCAGAAATGAAAGTAAAGTGAAAGCTATTTTAAGTCTCTTCAGGTATCTGTCTGTTGAGGTAGCCAGTGGTGTTGTTAATATAAACCATCACCATTTTTCCATAAGGTGTACCTGTAATCAGCAGCTCATCGAAAGTGTATTACTTAAAAAATAGTTAATGATCAGACAGTTCCTCAGTTACAGTAGGAAAGTTCTATCAAATAACTATGACATGCCAAAGATTTATTATATAAACAAATATATTTAAAAGGCACTGTAATGACTTAAAATATTAAGCTAAACTGCAAGTCAATGTATGTGTATAAATGTAGAGTGGACTGTGTTCAAAGACACTTATATAGTCTCTAAAATATACATATAACATATAATTCAACTGTCTGCAAAAATCCGCAAGTTGTTTTCCTAGTGTAATGATGACACATGTAACTATATTATTTTACTTCTAATAATTTAAATAGGCCTTTTGTGTGATTATCTTAGAGTCTTTAAAAAATAAGCACAAATAAAAAGCATAAAATACGGTGGTTTAAATGCATACAAGTGTACAAATAATCATAATAAATATGAGTAAACTGTGTTTATTTAAAAACCAGACATTAGATTTTATCATACTGGATTTGTAAAGAAGCTATATCTTGTTTACAGAAGATAAAATATAAGCATTCAGTGAAGTTGAAACTAAAAAGATGGAAAATATTTACCAAGTAAATACAGATCAAAAGAAAGCAGATATAGCTGTAAGTCAGACTAAGACAAAAGCAGTGTTAGGGATAAACTTGAATTCTGTCTAATGCTAAGATGGGCTCACTAGAACAATCTCATTACCCTACACTTGTATGCATCATCAGAGTGTTCAAAATATGTAAAGAAGTAATAAATATGCAAAGGCAAAGTGACACCCAAAACAGTAGAATAATTTAACATAACATTTTTGGGAATGAATAAGTGAAGCAGATAAGAATATTTTAATATTATAATTCATAAACTTGATACAGCAGCCATATATCAAGTTGAGTAAAGAAAAATTTTTTATAGAATGTATTATACAATATTATTGAGCAAGTATAGAAAATCCTGCAAATGGATGGAATCTTAACAAATTTTACAGAATTGCCATGATAGAAACTATACGCTTAATTATAATCAATAACAAACATAACTTTTAAAAGCTCATGCATGTGTCAGTGACAGACACAACAGAAGATAAAATACATGTAAGTGATGAAAAGTTTGGAAAAGAAACAAACGGCAGATATTATAGATGCCATGATTGCTTACATAGAAAATCCAAAATAATATAAAGAAATATCAGGAAAAATGATAGTTCAATAAGTTTACTGATTTATGGTCAGTCTTGAATTTCTTTAAAATCATAAAATAATTACTGTTACAAACCTAGTAAAAATGTGTTTGCAATATTAACAAAAATGTAAAGTTCTGTGGAATAACTACAGTACTTTAATGGAAAAAATTATGAATCTTTGTCAAGAGAATTAAGGACAGCCAAATAAATGGATTGACTCACTACTGTCGTGGATAATATGACTCAGTATCTTAAAGAAGTGGGTCTCAATCAGGTAATTTTGACCCTTAGGGGACATTTGGCATTGTCCGAAGACTTTTTAGAGGAAGGTTGTTTATATTGGTGTCTATTAATTAGAAGTCAGGGTGCTGCTAAACATCTTAACAATGCACAGGACAACCCCTCATAACAAAAAAAAATTAGTCCAAAATACCAATAATGCGGCTGGTGAGATACCTTCTTTCAAAGTTGACATTCTCCTCAAATTAATCTATAATTTTAATGAAATTCCAAAAAATGTGGTGGTTTACTTGTTTGTGTAGATTGCAACAAGTTGGTTTTAAAATTCACATGGAAATTAAGGATGAAAGGATAAGCAAGGTAATTGTTAAGATGAAAAACAACGTGAAGAGACTAATTCTGTTAGCTGTCAAGACATGCTATATTGCTATAGTAATTAATGCTGGTTGAATTGACTAAAAGATAGGCAATTAACAGAAATTGAGAATCTGGAAATTTTTTAAGTGGGTTGCGTGTGGATCACAATGATTTTATTATTGCTGACCTACTACCCCAAAATAATCATTAAAAGTTAAAGTTGACTCAGTGTTTCTCCCTTTTAGCTTTCTTTGCAGCCGCCCAAATTTATGGCTCTACTTTGCCTTAAATAAAGTTATCTGGCAAATAATAAGTAGTAGCTTTTGGACGTTTTCACACTTCCTAGGAAAGCACAATTTCAAGAACAATAGGAATTTTTAATAAATAAAATTTTTAATAAAATATAAAATTAAAAACCAAAAGTCTTTGAAAGTTCTCTTACTGAATTTTTAATACTGCTGCAAGAGATTATGTTACCTATGAATGCACTATTTCCAAGTGTAGACTATAGTGTAAGCTTTAGAAAATAATAGAGAGAAAAGAAGAAAAATGAGATATTCCTATTAGGAAGTTTTGAGGAAGTCTGATAACTGTGACAAATCTTGAGTATTCTATTTTGATCTGCAAAGGTTGGGAATCTGCCTGTAACAATAAGAAATTGGTGAAAAAATACTGACCATCTTTTTGCTCAGACTGAAAACACCAATCTTTCCAAAACAACTGAAAAAACAAAACTGTATTATAGTATCTGCCCAAATGAACTGAAATGCACTCTGGATTTCAGACATTCTCAGTATTCCGCACAGTCAATATTAAAAATGGAATGAAACTTGAAGCTTTCATGCGAAATAGATCTTTAAAATTCAAGCATCCTCCATAAATAATAAAATTGCATTTTCTCTAGTAGACTTGCTAAAATGATAATCACAGAAGTTGGAATAGTAATTTTTAATGGCTACCGCATTAATAAAAAATTTCCTAGACCTACCTCATTTACCAGGAGACATATTTCTAGCTTGTCTACCATCAGTCTACTCTAAAGCTGAATGGTGATGCCTTTACATAATCTGTATTCTATTATTTGCATAAAAATAACTGACAGAGTCTTAACTAGGTAAGGCAATGGGATTTTGGTCTGAATTTTAGAAATAAGCTTTCTTTACCATAGAGCATTTTTTTCAGGAAATAATCTTAAATACTATAGCCATTTTATTTTAGTTCTGTCTTTTCCAGTTTGAAACTTTGATGCCTAAAGTCTTTTATAAAAGAAGTTGATTAGTGGGTACAAAAGTACAGTTAAGTAAAATAAGTTCTAGTATTTGATAGTGCTAGGGAGATTATAGTTACTAGTAATTTATTAGCTATTTCAAAATAGCTAGAGGAGAATTGTAATGTTCCCACCACAACGAAGGATAAATGCTCAAAGTGATGGATATCACAGTTACCCTGATTTGATCATTACGCATTGTATTCAGGTATCAAAATATCACATGTACCCCCAATATATGTCCAAGTTTGACATAGAAATTTAATTTTTGTTAATTTAGAAAACCTTATTTTGAAAATACAAAAGTGTTGCAAATGATGACATATCAGTTATGATTTTTTTTGCCACAAATGCATACAAAAGAAGGTTTGGGAACTGGGCAATTAAAAAAAAATTCACTAGATTCTATAGAGTTTCTATATCATAATGAGTAACTGGACTAAGAGTGTTTTATCTGTAAATAAGAATACACATGCAGTTGAAGCAAATATATAATAAAACATAAACATGTATATAAATATAAGCATTTTATTACAAATGCATATATGCAATATTTATTATTGGCCAAATATTTATTACATATACATTTATATACGTATAATAAAATATTTTTACAGAAGAGTAGACAAATGCCTTCAGTTTGGGCAGAGACAAAATTAGTGGCGTAGCTAAGACCAGGACCCGAGGGTCTCCTAGGGTATCCTCCAGGTCTCTTTGTAGTGGATCCAGACATGTGTATTTATTTTCCCAGTCACATAATTAATACTCATGGTATCCAATAGGCTGTATGCTTTCAGAAGACAGAGACTATATTTTTTATTCTGTGTCCACAATTCCCAAGACAGTGCCTGTTCAACAAAAGGTGAGCACTAAGTGTTAGAATTTGATTGTTTGTATTTTGTATTTTTTGAGACAGGGTCTCACTTTGTCACCCAGGCTGGAAACTTTGGTCCCACTTTGTCACCCTGGCTGGAAACATGGCTCACTCCAGCCTCTACCTCCCAGACTTAAGGTATCCTCCCACCTCAGCCTCCCACATAGCTGAGACTACAGGTGTGTGTCACCACGCCCAGCTAATTTTTGTGTTTTTTGTAAGGACGGGGCCTTACTATGTTGCCCAGGCTGGTTTCAAACTCCTGAGCTCAAGCAATCTGCCCCCCTCAGTCTCCCAATGTGTTGGGATTACAGGCGTGAGCCACTGTGCCCTGCCTGTGTTTATTGACTGAACTACTGGGAGCAGCATTGCACAGACCACTTTCACATGCATTAGTCTATATATTACTTATAAGGGTAATGTATGTATTTTAAAAGGACTTTAAAAAATTAATGATAAGTTAATATTCTGCAAAATGAATGTCTAAATCCAGTGTTACTATTTTTATTTGTAATGAATAATCATTTAGATATTACTCTAAGACAATTTTAGAAGGGAAGTTATATGCTTAAGAATCTTGAAAATATTAATATAATATCCCATGCTCACAAAATGACCACCCTTCTTGATTTGTCCCCTTTATTCTCTGTAATCATTTAGATCAGGAACTGGCAAATGGGTCCGGAGTTGATAACCACCTGCTTTGGGCGAAATCCAGACCACTAGTCTGTTTTTGTATGACAGTGAGCCAAGAATTTTTTTTTACATTTTTAAAAGGTTGAAAAATAAAAAGAATATTTCATGACACATAAAACTTGTATGAAATCCAAATTTCATGTCCATAATTTTTATTGCAACCCAGCCATGCCTATCTGTGTCTGTGGTTGCTTTCACACATTGGTGGCAGAGTTGGGTCGTGGCTGCGAGAAGCTGCGTGGCCTGCTGAGCCAATATCGCTTACTGTACGGTCCTTTACACAGAATGTTTGCCCATCCTGATTTAGATTCATGGTAGTCTCTGTGCTCTCAAAATATTGAAAATGCTAAGTGTTATGTTAAGTCCTGTGATGTTGCTTCAAATTGCAATAAGGGATCAGAGTTAATTTTGCCTGTATGTTAATCAGAATAATTTTAAGGGTTTTGGTGGTTTATTTTTAGGACCAGTGACACAATAGTCTTTTCCCAAAAGGAGCACCTGCCAGTCACTCAGATCGTGATGATGGACGGAGGCCGACCCCATTCCGAAGCAGCTTATACACTGGGGCCGCTGCTCTGCCGCGGAGATAGTAAGTAATGGCGAGAAAAAGCTTTCTTTTCATAACAACAGTTTTTTGGTTATGAAAGAGTAGACAAATGCCCTTATTTTGGCCAGAGAGAAAATTAGTGGCAGTACGGGGACTGGGACGAATATCAGGAAAACACACATACCATAAAGGCACAGTCAGTACTGAAGATCCGTGTTTCCTTACTGAAGCATTGGTTTATAGAGAATGAATCACCTTTGTTTCAACTTATTACTTGGTTGGATGGATTTATTATCCATTTATCATTATTTCTTCCAAAACAGTCATTAGGTAAAGTATTTTCTGAGTGTGCATTGATCTCTTTTCTGCAGCATTTTCATTCATTTTTCCATGGTCGAGTCCTCCCTCCCCCACCTCATTGGCGCTATTAGCCCAGGGTTCTTTCATGCCTGTGAGGATCTACCTACTGCCCAGTGTGTGAACCACAACTAAGCTAGGAAAAATCTTTCCCTCAGAAATATTGTAAAGGTGTTTCTTATCCACTAGCATCATACATTGCTGTGGAAGAGTCTGAGACTAATGTATTTTTATTTCCTGCTCTACCTCAGTGTGTGGAGGCTGCTGCTTAGAGAGGTGGTTCAATAAGGAGCCTGGGTGTCTCTGCACATTTTTGCCGAGAGTGCCAGATGGCATGACGTCTCCACCCTCTGATACCAAGCAGTTTCTGTAGCCAGTCATGTAGGCAGCTAAGTAGTTCGAAGAGAACAGAGCATCACTATCAATGTGTACCCACTCCCCAGAGAGGAGGGGGACTGGCTTGCCTCCTGCTTGCTCAAGGAGTCCCAGACCCACATCTGGGGGCTCCTCATCTGAGATGCAAACCTACCTACTGTGTGTGTGTCGCACCCATCTGGGCCCATGGATCGTGTCGCCCTTGAAGTTTTGGAGATAAGGGGAACCAGTGCAAATATTCTGATGCTCATGCTGCATGCTGTGCGTGTGGCGAGCAATAAAGTTCTCTAACTCTGATTCATGGATGCTGATAGGAAATTCTGTGTTTTCTATCAGCATCTGTGAATCTGTGGCAAGCTAAATTGTTAGTTTGCAAGGAGGGTGAAATCTCAGAGTCTTTGTGGCTCTGGACAGATATGTTATCCTTTAATTGCAAAAACGTATTCAGAGTATACCTTATAGTTAATTATTTTAATTTTTTTTCTAAAATAAAATATGCTTATTTTGACCTAAAAATTCTATTCTCCTTTAAGAAAAAAACGGTTTTTATTATGCTTTGAATACATTTCCTGTTTCATTTGTTGGATTCTCTGCATCTGGGACTGTGGACTTGTTT
The DNA here is from genome assembly GCF_001604975.1 of Cebus imitator. Lineage (NCBI taxonomy): Eukaryota > Metazoa > Chordata > Mammalia > Primates > Cebidae > Cebus > Cebus imitator. The sequence continues at coordinate 1,272,211 of NW_016107511.1, read as the reverse complement.
CCTTTGCCCCCTATACGTTTTTTTCTGTTTCTTCCAATTGCTTTAATCTCTTTGTCCTTCTCCTCTGTATTCAATATGATTATCCTAAGCTTTTCCCAATGTCAATAATTTATTATCAGCTGTGTTCTTCATTTATGGATATTTCTGGTTTATCTGTTACCTCTTTGATTTTGTTTGGGTCTTTGATTTTTTTTCTTAAAATCAACCTTTGTTTTTTTTTTTTTTTTTT
>NW_016107511.1:1244925-1271897 GCF_001604975.1 Cebus imitator | reverse complement strand
GAGTAGCTGGGATTACAGGCACGCGCCACCATGCCCAGCTGATTTTTTGTATTTTTAGTAGAGACGGGGTTTCACCATGTTGACCAGGATGGTCTCGATCTCTTGACCTCGTGATCCACCCGCCTCGGCCTCCCAAAGTGCTGGGATTACAGGCGTGAGCCACTGCGCCCGGCCTCTACTTTTGTTTTTAAATTATCTCATATTTTAGCTTTTATTTTACTGAATTGGTTTTTATATTATTCCCGTGCTATGAAACTCTTATGGAATTTTTCTTTCCTTCTGTTGTGTTCTCTCTTAATTTCCTTCCTCCCTCCCATTCAGTCTGGCGTCTCTCTCTCTCCCTCCCTCCCTTCCTCCCTCCCTCCCTCCCTTCCTTCCTTCCTAACTTCCTTTCTTCCTCCCTCCCTCCTTCCTTTCTTCCTTCCTTCCCCTCACTCCCTTTTTTCTTTTTTCTTTTTCTTTTCCTTCCTTCCTTCCCTCCCTCCATCCCTCCTTCCTACCTTCCTTCCTTCCTTCCTCCTCCCTCCCCTTTTTCTCTTTTCTTTCTTTTCCTTCCTTCCCCCTCCCTTTTTTCTTCTTTCTTTTCTTTTCCTTCCTTCCTTCCCTCCCTCCATCCCTCCTTCCTACCTTCCTTCCTTCCTTCCTCCTCCCTCCCCTTTTTCTCTTTTCTTTCTTTTCCTTCCTTCCCCCTCCCTTTTTTCTTCTTTCTTTTCTTTTCCTTCCTTCCTTCTTTTTTTCTCTATGTTTGTGCTGTTTCTGTGCTTTTTTAAAACATTGTACATACTTGTAGTGGCAGGTCTGTCCAGACATGTAATTCATTTGTATGTGATAGAATTGAATTCTTCTTGACATGCATCTCTTCACAATCAGACACATAGTTCTTGTCCCTTCTGTGTAATAGCAAGACTAGAGTCAGCCATTCTATCAGTATTTTTTCCCGTAATCTAAGAGCTCAAGCTGGTGAGGGCAGGATCTGTTGAGTTGACTCTGATTTCCTGGCTACTCTCTGTGCTGTTTTATCTTCAAGAATTATTAAATGTCCTGTGCCAGGCATCACACTGCAGCGTGGAGGCCATATCCACAGGTGTCAGATTTTTCCCACAGTTCGGTATTAACCCCTGGAAATCTGTAGCTTTTCTCCCTGCCTATTCATACCCTGATGTCAAACACTGATTTATAGCTACTCTGGACTTGTAAAAAACAGTTTTTAGATTATTTTCTCTATGGAAATTTACCTCAGTCCTTCACTTCTCTCCAAATGCGGCTATATTTGTGAGACTCTTCAGGATATATCATTCACCTTCTGTTTATATCATACTTTCAGCTAGACCAATCAAGGTATGGACAAGAGCAAGTATAATATTTGAAATATTCCCTTCTCACTTTGGGAGACTGAAATCAGAGGATTGCTTGAGCCCAGGAGTTCAAGACAAGCCTGGACAAGATGGCGAGACCCCGTCTCTACAAAAAAAATGAAAAATTATCTGGGCATGGTGGCCCGTAGTCCGAGTGACTAGGAAGGCTTAGGTGGGATGATCTCTTGAGCCCAGTAATGTGAGGTGGCAGTGAGCTATGTTCATTCCACTGCACTCCAGCCTGCGTAACAAAGCGGGACCTCATCTCTAAAATAAATAAGTAAATAAACAAACAAAAAGAAAGAAAAATAAAATATTTTCTTCTATAAAACTTCCCCTGTAGCTTCCTCCTCCTTTCTCTTTCCCTTTCCTTATCTTCATCTCTTTTTTTTTTTTCCAGTATATGTGCTGCTGAAGTGAGCACCATCTCTTTTTTTTTTTTTTTTAACATAATATTTATTGATTTTTTTTCCTCTTCCTTTGGGGCAGCTGGGACTAGGGGATCTGCAGGGACGGGGTCAAGGAAGTGACCACTGGGCTAGAAGCTTGGTTTCACACTGAGGAATGCGCAAACATGTAAATACGGTGAGGAGAGTGGGAGCCGGTCTTCTCACTGAAGAAAGAGTTATACATGTGGGAAGAAGGAAGACTGTAATGAAACCCGTAGTGCTGGGTTAAAAATGGAGGTATCCACATGAACTCATGGATTTTGATATACATAATAGAAAACTGTAGAATACACAGAAGAGAGAGAGGGAGTGTGTGTGTGTCTGATATACAAATACATGTATTTCCTGGCTGACTACTAAGAGGGCTAGAAGCAGTGACACCCTAGTAAATACCTAGACTGCAGATCTGGGCTTCTAAACACCATTTCCTATCATTCTCCACTGAAAGAGAAACCAGAACTCCTTGGAGAAAAGGCTGATTCCAGAATTGTGGCCAAAAAAAAAAAAAAAGCTTTAAGATAAGCCTGGATCATTTTGTTATGACAAAAGGGAAAAATGAGCTCAAAAAAGGATATGGGTGTCATCTAAAGGAGCTGCCACATTTGAGACAACTTAAGCATCAAAATACGTTATACATTATAAACCATTGAATAGAATAGGAATTCAAGAGTGAGGTGAATAAACAAATGGATAAATACACAAATAAATCAGTAAAAGATCAAGCAAAAAGCTATTTCTAACAGAGGCATGCCAACCAACTAATGTGGAAGGAATGATGGAACTGAGAAAATCACCACTGGCAGCCATCAGAATAAAAACTCAAGTAGGAGCCATCAATACATTGTAAAACCAGTGGGTGAAAAATTTTTAAAGTGGGTAAAGTTGTGTATCTGTAACCTTAAAGTGTCAAAAATATATGAATTACAAAGAGAGAAATAATAGCTTCATGTTGGAGAAACTCAACAATTGCCACTTTACAAGGCAGTCAGAACTAGCAGGACCAGTGATGGGGCTGATAAGCACTGCTGCCTGCTGCCGTGACATACAGAGGAGAACACAGCAGCCCTTCTGAGGTATTTTAGACAAAAAAAATGCACAACATGAATCCAATCGTGAGTATGTCAGACAAATCCAAGTTGAGGAACATTCTGCAAATCAACTGAAAAATACCGAAAAGTCAAAAGAACACAAAAGATAAGAAAACACTGACACATTGTTCCAGAATGAAGGGCACTAAAGAGATCTGGGGAAGACGTGAAGTGCAGTCCTGGAGTGGGTTTTGGACAGAAGGGAAAAAAATAAGCTTCTTGTTCTTGGTTGTTCTTGCTATGAAGGGAATTATTGGGACAGTCTCTCTCTCTCTCTCTCTGTGTGTGTGTGTGTGTGTGTGTGTGTAAAAGACAGAAAGCAAGAGTCTTTATTCTGGCTTCTGGAGTCACTTACCCAACTGCCTCCTTCAAATCTCTACTTGGATGCCTGATAGATATCTCAAATTTAATATATCCCAAATGGAGCTGCTTCTCAAACCTGCTTCTTCAGAATTATTTCCCCTTCCAGTTAGACCAAAAACCCCGAAGTCATCTTAGACTCCACCCTTCCTCTTACATCCCATCCAGTTCTTCAGTAAGTTCTGTCAGCTGCACCTTTGAGATGATTCTGAACTTGACCCTGCCACCATTGTGTTGCTGGTCTTACTGCTATTGCGTGGCTTTTGTTTGACCTTCTCTGACACAGGTCTCTAATCGTCAACATAATCACCATTTAGCTCTTCATGTCATAACTATATGACACAGATGCTCAGAACCCTCATTGAAGGCTCATATACATTATTAATGTGTTTAGCAGACATAATCCTGTAAGTTTCAAATGTAACTGTTATTTTTGTTTCATGACTTTTTTCCTTTTGTTGTTTTTCTCTATTGTAAACAGAGTCATTTTGGAATTCAGCTTCCTTCAACACTGAGACTTCATACCTTCATTTCCCTGCGTTCCACGGAGAACTCACTGCTGACGTGTGTTTCTTTTTTAAGACCACTGTTTCCTCTGGGGTGTTTATGGAGAACCTGGGGATCACAGACTTCATCAGGCTCGAACTCCGGGGTAAGCTGCCCACTCTGGGTAAGTCACAGGGTACCCATTACTTAGCAATAAAAGCTTTAACTCCACAAAATGTTAACTTTATTTCATTCTTACTTTGTGATTGCATTTCCCTATAAAACACTAAACTTCTTTGATTTTAAGTAACCTTTTTTTTTTTTTTTTCGAGAGAGAGATAGAGGGTCTTGCTGTGTCACTCAGACTGGAGCGCAGTGACACTGTCTTGGCTCACTGCAACCTCTGTCTCCTGGGTTCAAACAATTCTCCTGCCTCAGTCTCCTGAGTGGCACCACCACACCCAGCTACATTTGTATTTTTGGTAGAGACAGGGTTTTGCCATGTTGCCCAGGCTGGTCTTCAACTCCTGGCCTCAAGTGATCTACCCACCTCAGCTTCCCAAAGTGCTGGGATTACAGGCGTGAGCTGCCATGCCCAGCCAGGTTATCGTTTTTAAGAGTAAACAAAACAATGAGGCATGAAGGACATAATAATCCATTAAAACGTCATGCCTGCCCCAGAGTACAGGACAGCAGAGCCAGAGTTTTAAACCAAACTGATCACATTGTTTACTGAATTCCAAAAATATTTGACCAGACATATTGTTTTTCACATACCCAAAGCTTAATTTATGACTGCCAAATTTACATTCAGTGTTTATAGAATTAGATGAGACTTTGAGCCATTTGTAAATAAAATTACTGAAACCTAAAAAACAAATACTATTTGGGATTCTAGCTATGGTTACATTATCTCTACTATTTAGGACTTAGCAAGGTTGAATTGTAAACTCTGAGGATAAATATGTTAAAGTCTGTTTTGTTTCATTTTTTCCTCCAGGATACAGATGTATTCTGCCTTCCCTTTCCCAAAGCAGTCATTTTTCTGCATTGCTGTCACTGTCTCCTTCCATCCTGAGCATGCCTTCGTGTTTTCCTGTGTCTGTACCAGACTCAATTTTCTTCCCTGTGAATTTACTTGAGCAATATTCATATCTAATATTTCTAGCTCCCACAGAAGTGACCTTTTCCTTTGATGTGGGGAATGGACCTTGTGAGGTCACGGTGCAGTCACCCACTCCCTTTAATGACAATCGGTGGCACCATGTGAGGGCAGAGAGAAATGTTAAAGGAGCATCTCTTCAAGTTGATCAGCTCCCTCGGAAGATGCAGCCTGCCCCGGCTGATGGGCATGTTCGTTTACAGCTCAACAGCCAGCTCTTCATCGGTGAGTGCTGGTGGTTTATAACGGAATTTAGTGTGAATGCAGAGAGGGACCAAAAGAAAATCAGAACTGTAATGTACCGCGAGCAACAATTACCAACAACCACTATTACTGCTGTTGGCACCATTTGCTGATAACCTGGTAGGTTCCAGGAGCTTGCTGTGTGCGTCTTATTTGATACTTCACCGTTTAGGTATTGTCATCTGTTTACAGATGAGATAGCCAAGCCTCAGAGAGGTGGAGTAACCAGCTAATGAGAGGGATCCCAGGATAGCAGATCCCCAAACTTGAGCCATTCATATTGCAGAGGATTGGCTTGTGTGACAGCTATATTTTGTCATCACTATTAGAGTGATAATTAGATGTTTTTATCCATTTCTTGTTTCACTTCTCAGTGGAGTTAGAGAACTTGTAATTGGGGCAGAAGTCCTCCATGGTCCACTCAAAACCAGGCTACAGGAGATCTGCTGATTGGAAGCAGCACTGTGCACCTCCCCAGGGCCAGGCTTCCAGGAGTCCACTCCTGGTTTTCCTTGCTGCTGTCCTCACTTCTGGGGTTGTCTCATGGCAGGCTCCTTGTTTATAACCTGGTCTTGCTCCTCTGTTCTTGCAGTCCATTTATTTAAAGGTGATAGCTCTGGGTCAGGGAAGGCTTTCCTTTAGTTTGCTTATTTACTACTGTTTTATCACTGTTGTTTATTTTTCCCCTTGGGAAAAAATATATTTTGCTATATTACTTTTGAAACTATTCTAACTTAGGAGCTACACAGATTAAAGCTCTCACGTGTTCATTTCTTACATGTTTTAAAGTGAGTAAGAATGCAATCTAATTAAAACTGGACTAAATCACAAATTATCAAACAACCCAATTTATAGGAGGTGGGGTAGTTACAACTTCCAGGTACTAAATACTACACAGTGAATCCATGTGTGTATGTGGATGTGGGTGTGTGGATGTGTTTTGGGGTATTATACCATGACTTTCTAAAACCTAGCTTCAAGTGTGGTTAGCTCGCATACTAGGGTGCAATGAGGCTTTTTCAAAGGACATGAAACCATCAAACTACTGGAAAGGAGGGATACACAGAGGAGTCAAACTAAGAACTTGATTTTCTCACTTGTAATCTTGGAGATTATTTAATGGAATGCCTAGAAACACAATTAGCATAAAACTCATCTTGAATCAGCATTCGCTGACTTCAGAATCACCCACGAAGCTGATTGACAGTTCAGATTTGTGTCCCCCACCTTAGGCCCACCAAATCGGAATCTCTGGGAAGAGACACAAAACTCTGCATTTTCCGGAAACTCTAGATAATTTCAGTGTTCCTAACAATGAGAATTGTTGCCTTCATAATGGTGTTTGTCACTACACAAGTGTTGTAAACCTCTCTAAATGGTTTCTCCACATTCATGTTTGACATGACAAAATATGCATGCATGCCGTATTCAATTACTGTTTAGCACTGTATCCTCTGAGAGGAGGCGATCCTGGGGCATGGTGTCACCCCTTCCAACTTCTCCTTTGCTTCTCCATTTGTTTTCACATTTTACTTTTAGAGTCCATCCAAGTGAGAAATTTATCTGTATATATTTTTATTACTGCGAAAAATTTGAAAGTTCATACCTGACCATTAGAATGCACATTCTTATTCATAAAGTAAAATAATGTTTGATATGGTTTATATTATATATTTTGTTCTTTGTAAAGGAACTAAAGTGAAATTCTTTCTTACCCGAAGTTAAAGAAATGTTTTTAGAAGGACTATTTGCCAGACTCACCATGTTTGAAAGTAGCGTGAATAAATGTTTTATTTAATTTCATTTAAAGCTTTATGATATCACATTAACAGTTTATATTTTTAAAATTGCATATGTTCACAAAATTTTTAACACATTGTGATTGTTGCCACTCTCCATAAGGCCTGAGTTTGACCTGGACACAAAATCCTGAATAAAATACCAAGGAACACATTTCTATTTGCAGTGTTTCCGTTGTAGGTGGAACGGCCACCAGACAGAGAGGCTTTCTAGGATGCATTCGGTCTCTGCAATTGAATGGAGTGGCTCTGGATCTGGAAGAAAGAGCCACAGTGACGCCAGGAGTGGAGCCGGGGTGTGCAGGACACTGCAGCAGCTATGGACACTTGTGTCGCAATGAAGGGAAATGCAGAGAGAAACGCAGAGGGGTCACCTGTGACTGTGCCTTCTCAGCATACGATGGACCGTTCTGCTCCAATGGTAAGTGTGACCAAGGAGCAGGTTATAGGGAAACTATGTGAAACTTAAATAATATGAAGAAGGCTTCTGGAATTTGATATTATAAAGAAAGGATACGATCGCGTTATTTGAAATGGAATAATTTCTGTACCAAATTCCTCTATTGAATTTAGAAGGGGTATGACTGTTTTTGAAAACTTAAGGCTATCAGTCCTCTCTGGATTTCTTATTTAGAAGATCCCTGGGTTACCCCTAGCATCTGTTCAATGTTAATCCTCTCAAAATAATTTGGTTTTCAAAATTCTGTCCTTGTACCCTTCTGATTTTAAGATCAGCAAAGCATCATTGTTATTTTTGCTTTTAATTTTTAAAGGCAACTTCTTGCTGTTCAAGCCTCTCTGTTGCCCAGGCTGGACTTGAACTCGTAGTCTTGACCAATCCTTCTACCCATTGTCACTTGTGACAATGACTTGAAGTGATTCAAGAGGCCTTTATAAAAATGTCTTTTCTTATAAAACAAGCATATTAACTAGGAGGGGAAATTCACATTTAACTAAATATTGGCATGTCATTAACAGAATCACTCAGACGCTTTGCTCGCTGATGCCTGACTCTTCTTAGAGGAGTGTAATGGGGCATCACACAGCTTCTGCTCAGGGACAAGCATGTTTTGAAAAGAAAAAAAGGGCTGGGTGTGGTAGCTCACGCCTGTAATCCCAGCACTTTGGGAGGCCAAGGCAGTTGGATTACGAGGTCAGGAATTCGAGACCAGCCTGCCCAACATGGTGAAACACCGTCTCTACTAAAAATACAAAACTTAATAAAACAGGCTTTAATCACTATAAAATTGTGTGACTTTCAAAAGAATTTTGAGAATTCATTATCTAGAAGTCATTTAAATGTTCAAAAGGTATCCCATATGTCTTTTGTTAGTCCTGAAGATCTCTGTGCTAGTAAATCTCGTAGTTCTGGAGTAAATGCAGAGCCCTCTTTGTATCTGAAAGCCAACGTCAGGAGTAACCACTTCTTCATGAGCACAAGTGCTGATTTCTAAAGCATTCCCAATGAACATTTGCTAAGTGCAATTTGAATGTTATTTTATAACCCAAAATTATCTTAAGCATGACATCGTATTGTAAGTAAATGGGAAATGGCACTCCAGTAGCTGGGGGATACATTACAGTTAGATTACTTAATCTAATAAGAACGATCTGGATTTTCAGTAAATTCTTTATATTTTATGGAAATGGAAAGAGTGGAGTAGTATTCCAAGACAATGAGCATCTCTCAACATTTTCTTTGCACTTATGGGTATATCTGGGGTGTGTGTGTGTGTGTGTGTGTGTGTGTACACTAAACACATTTTTGGAATTAACGTGATATAAAATTAAAATGTCAACCTTTCATAAAGTGTTTTAAGAGAAGCTGAAGGCCCTTCAACCTTTCTCTCTCAGAATACTGTAGATATCACTTTGGATTAGCCTTTATGTCCAGCCAATAAATTTGAGAAACATCTTCAGCATAAAAGAACATTTCTAAATTTTGACCTTGAAGGAGGGTTAGTCCTCAGATCATCTTTTCTCTAGCTGCTGCAGGAAATCTGTTCCATGCCTCCTACAAAGCAAATAGATTTTTAAAGAGGAAGTAAAATTCAAAGAAAAAACATAGTACTCACACATTTCCAGCCTGGTCACATAAGGAGCTCTGTAAACCCTCTCTCATATGAAATAGGCATAACTGGTAAAAATTATTATTTTAAAAAGCAACTATTGAAAGTCTCTAGAAAATGTCCTAAGGAAATACATCAAATGAAGAAACATTTATTAATGAGTAATAACAATGAGAGTTTGAACATTTAAGCCAAGACCCTCTGCCTGAACCTCCCTATCCCTAGCTCAGTATGAGGGAAGCTCCACTCTATATGGATATAGCCAAGAAGCCAAAGGTTTCCTCTCTCCCCAGGTCTACTCCAGAGATTCTGCATTACCCCAGGATTGGGTGCTGGCATTTCTTATAAACCCCAGCTTTGTGTGACAGAAGCTCCATCCACGGAGAAACAGTTGAGAAGTCTGGGGCTTCCTTCTTACACCTTCTTACACCAACTTATTTCCAGGAAATAAGGTCTTCAGGCATGGCAACTGGAAAATACTGTGTCCCAATTGCCCTCATTCCAGCTTGCTTGCAGGGAACAGTTTCTACAGCAGGAGAGGCAAGTCAAGAAGTTACCTTTCCCGCCCTGTGTCTTACTTGTAAGCAAAGGTTTTACTACAAAGGAGCAGGCCACTGTCACTGCCCACAGCTTCAAAGCAGTTAGACAGATTTGACCAAGAGGGATGCCATGAAAACACACAGCTTGGTAGCCCTCCCCAAGTGACCTGATTTCTATTTGGAACAGAGCATGGATAAGTTTAAGCATAGTGATATGAAGATATTGGTAATAAGCAAGTAATAGAATGTTGATAACTCCAAGAGAATCAAATGAGTTAAACCACGGAAGTTTAACACAGAAAAGAAGAAAATCAGCATACTTGAAACAGGATCAATAGAGATTGTGTATCCTGAAGAAGACAGAGAAATAATAATGAAAAAATAAACAGAGCATCAGAGAAATACCAGACATAACTAAGCACACCTACATATTTTTAATTGGAAATACCAAAAGAGAAAGGATCAGAAAAAAAATTTTGAAAAAAAACGGTTGAAAACATCCCCACATTAATGAAAAATCATTAATCTAACATACAGAAGCTCAATGAAATACAGATAACACAAAGAAGTTTCTATCCAGACACATCTTATTAAAAACATTGAAAGCCAAAGTCGACAAAGAAATTTTAAAATCAGTAAGAGAAGAATAGTGTATACAAGGAAACACCAGGATTAACAGCTGACTTGTAATCAGCATAATGGAGGCCACAAGGTGATGAGATAACATATTCAAAGAGGTAAAAGAAAACCATTGTCATCAAGAAACTTATACCCAGCAAAACCATCTTTCATGTTCAGTAGCACAGGATGACTATAGTTAACAATAATTTATTGTGTGTTTTCAAAATAATTAGAAGAGTGGAACTGGTATGTTCCTAACAAAAAGAAATGATAAATGTTTAAGGTAATGAATATCTCAGTTATCATCATTTGATCTGCACATTACACATTGCTTACTTGTATCAAAATATTACCTCTACCCATAAATACATACAACTATTAGGTTTTCATAAAAACTAAAAATTAAAAAAGATAGTAAAATAAATTCCTACTTACAAAAAGCAGAGAATTCACTGCTATCAGCCTGCATTAAATGAAATAACAAAGAACGTTCCTTCAGGCTGAAGGGATGTAACCCAGACAATAATCTGACTCTACACACAAAAAACAAATAGCAATAATAAAGGTAAGTGTGCAGGTAATTACAAAAGAAAGTATAGTCATATTTCTTATTTTCATTGCTTAACTATTTTAAAAAAACAATGTATAAAACTATAATAGAGAACATACCAATATATAATGTATATATTTCATTGTCAGGCCTATAGAAATATGTATTTTAGAAAAACAACACACAAGAGATAGACGGAAGCAAGACTGTACTGAAATAAGAAAATGACACTAAATGGTAACATGAGTCAGAGGAACAAAGAAAGAGAACCAGAAATGGTAAATAACAACCTTTATAGACAAAGTCTATAAATATTTACTTGCTCTTTTTTCTTTTCTCAGATTTTTTAAAAGAGAACAAATTATATAAAATAATAATGGGTTTAATATGTATAAAAATAGTTCCAAAAGAGAGGAAAATGAGCTATGTAGAAATAACTTTTCTAAATCTCACATATATTTAGTGTAAACCTGAAGACAATTCTTGATAAGGTATATGTATGCAGGCTTAGAGCAATTACTAAAGAAAATAAAACAAAAAAATTGTCATGTAGTTTATTAAAAGGCTTATATACCAAAACATAGTAGGATTTATCCGAGGATTTCAGGAGTGGTTCAACAAATGAAAATCAGTCGCCATATTACACAAGATTCATAGAATGAGGGAAAAGATACATGATTATCTTAATTGTTGCTGAAAAAAAATTTAACAAACTCCAGTAACCTTTCATGATTTAAAAAAAAAAAAAACACACACACACACTCAATAAACTAGGAATAGTAAGGAACTTTCTCAATATGATAAAGACCATATATGAAAAACCTAAAACTGACATCACACTCAGTGGTGAAAGCTTCTTTCCTAAAATAAGAACAGGACAAGTATGCCCGGTTTTACCACCTCTATTTATCATAGTACTGGAAGTTCTGGTTAGAGCAATTAAGCAAAAAGAAGAAATACAAGGCATCTAAATTGGAATAGGACTATCTGTCTCTCAGATTATATTATCTTATGTGTAGAAAACTCTTCAGAAAATAAAAACTGTCTGACAAAATAAATAAATTCAGCAAAGTTGCAGGATACAAAATTACCACCAAAAATTTGGTTGTATTTCTCTACTCTAGCAATGAAAAATCTGAAAGTGAGCTTAAAGAAACAGTTTCATTTGCATTATCATCAAAAGGAATTAAAAACCTTAGAAATAAACTTAACCAAGAAAGTGAAAGACTTGGATACTGAAAACTATAAAACATTGTTGAGATTAAAGAAGACCTAAATAGATGGAAAGACATTCCATATTCATGAATTGGAAGACTTAATATTATTAAAATAATAATACAACCCAAGGCAATATGCAGATTCAATCTAATTCTTATCAAAATCCCCAAAGCACTTTTTGTACAAATGGAAAATCCTGTATCACTATTTATATAAAATTTGAAAAAGCCCAGAAGAATCAAAACAGTTTTACAAAAGAGCAAAGTTGGAGAACACATCCTTTTTGACTTGAAAACTTACTGTAAACTACATTAATCAAAACAATATGGCATCGAATGAGGATAAAACTATAAACCAATGGAATAGAACTGAGAGGCCAGAAATGAGCCTTCATACATACAGTCAATTGATGTTTAACATAGTTTTTGTCAAGATCACTCACTAAGGAAATAACAGTCTATTCAACATAAAGGTAGGAAAAGTGGATGTTCACATGTGAAGACTGAAGTTGGACCCTTACCAAAATTAACTGAAAGTGAATCAAAGTTCTAAGTCTAAAAGCTAAAACTGTAAAATTTTTAGGAGATGATATATAGGCAAATCTTCATAATCTTGGATTTGGCAGTGGTTTTTTAAAGATCACACCAAAACCACAGGCAACAACAACAACAACAACAAAAAATAGATTATTTGGACTTTATCAAAATTAACAATTTCTGTGTATCAAATAACACTATCGAGTAAAAAGACAACCCACCGAATGTGATAAAATATTTGCAAGTTATATATCAGATAGAGGTTCAGTATCTAGAATATGATAATAACTTCCACAACTTTAAAAGAAACACAGTCTAATTGGACAAAGGACTTTATCAGACATTTCTCCAAAAATATATACAAAGAGTCAATAATCACATGGAAAGATGATACTCAACATCATTAGTTATTAAGGAAATGCAAACCAAAAGTACAATGAGGTACCTCTTCAAACCTACTAGGTTAACTATAATTAAAAAAAAAAAAAGTTGGGCAGGAACATAGAGAAATTGGAACACTCTTTTGTTACTAGTGGGAATGCAAATGTCACAGCCACTGTAGAAATTGATTTAGAGTTAACTCAGAATAGTTAAACATAGAATTACTTCGAACCCAGCAATTTCACTTTTACATATATAACCAAAACAATTGAAAACAAGAACTCAAGCAGATACTTCTATACAAATGTTCATAGTAGCATCATCACAATAGTGGAAATAACACAAGTGTCCATCAACACATGAATTGATATGTAGTGTATACATGTAATGGTATATTGTTCAGCCATAAAGGGAATGAGATTCTGATACATAATACATTGATGAACCTAGAAGACATTATGCCAAGTGAAATCAGCCAGACACAAGAGAGTAGATATTATATGACTCCATGTTTACTAGATATGAATAGACAGATTTGTAGAGACAAAGTAGATTTAAGGATACAAGGAGCTGAGATGAGGGGGCAATAGAGAGCTATTGCTTAATGAATACAGAGTTTATCTTTGGGGTGGTAAAAAAAATTTGGAAATCAAAAGAGGCAATAATTGCACAGCATCGTAAATTTAATTAATGCCACTGAATTTCACATTTTAAATGGTTAAAGGGCAAATTATATGTGCTATATGTTTTACCTCAAAATATAAGAAATTAAAGAAATTAATTTCTTTAATTAATTTAAAGAGAAAGAAATTAAAATGTTACATTCTAAAATATCCATCGATACAAAATAATGTTAAGAAGGAAAGCAAAAACAAATAAAACATACAGGAAAAGGAAAAGAAAATGGCAGATGTAAATCTAACTGTATCAATAATAATATTAAATATTATTAATATAATATTTAATATTAAAATAATAATATTTATTATTAATATTATAAATATTAAATAATATTAAATATTCATTGATTGAGTAGTCCAATCAAAGGGCAAATATTGTCAGAATGGGTAACAAAAGAAGTATTGAATCTCCAGCTTTGATTTTGAAGCATTTTAATCTCTATGCTGTCTAAGGGCACCCAGTTTAGATTGAAAGGGGTAAGTCAGTTGAAAATAAAAGAATAGAAAACATGTACCATGAGAACAGTAACCCTAGAGAGCCAAAGGGAGTATACTAACATCAGAAAAAATAAACTCTAAAACAAAAGGTGCTACTAAAAACAGAGGAAGCTTTATAATGATAAAAGGTAATTCCCTCAAAAAGATATAACAATTAAAACTTAAATGCAGTAAATAATATAGCCCCAAATTACATAAAGAATACCTGATAGAACTGACAAGAGAAATAGACAAATCAGGAGCAAAAGCTGAAGATTCAATACTTTACTTTCAATAAAGGATAGAATAATTACTCATAAGATTATCAAGAAAATAGACTTGGAAAAAAAAAAATCCCAGTCATCCTAACACACATCTGTAGAACACGCCACTCAACAATAGCAGAATGTATATTCTTCTCAAGTGTTCATGGAACATATTCTAGGTTAGACAGCATGCTACCTGTAAATCAAGCCTTAATATATTTAAAAGAATTGAAATCATGTGAAGGGTCTTTTTAAAACACAATGGGATGAAATTAATAACATAGAAATTGTGGAATATCACAAATATGTGGAAATTAAACGATACACTCAGAAATCAAAGGGAAATTAGACAAGGCTTTGAGATGAATGAAAACAAAAATACAACATTAGTAAAACATATGTTGCACAGCTAACGCAGTATTTAGAAGGAAATTTATAACTGTAAACATCAACATTTAAAAAGGAAAAAGTTCCCAAATAAAAAACCTGACCTTCCACCTTAACACACTGAAAAAAGAGGAGCAAACTAAATCTAGTACAAGTAGAAAACCAGAATAATAAATTAGCAGAAATTTCTCAAATGGGTAATATAAAAGGGACAAAAAAAAATAACCAAACCAAAAGTCAGTCATTTAAAATTGTTAACAAAATTGGCAAACATTTAGTGCAGTTGACTGAGAATAAAAGAGATGATTCAAATTACAAGAATGACATGTGAAAGAGTGATATTGCTACCTTTACAGAAATAACATGTATTGCAAGGGAATATAAACAACTGTATGTTGAAAAAAATTATATAACTTAGATAAAATGGAAAATTCCTAGGATGTCATTAACTACAAAATTAACACAAACCACTACTTCTCTTTCAAGAAGAAGGAAAAAATATAAATAGGCCTATAACAGTAAAAGGAATGTCTTAATATTTTTAAAATACCACACAAAGTAAAGTCCAGGTCCAGATGGTTTCAAACAATTGATGCTATCAACTATCTGAATATATCAACTATTTAAATTATATCAACTACTTAAATAAAAAGTACCAGTTGTTCAAAACTCTTCCAAAAAATAAAAGAGAAAGGAGCATTTTCAACTTATTCTGTAAGGTCATTATTTCCCTAATACCAAGGCCAGACATAGATATATCTATATATATTTTTTAAATCTAGCGACCAATATCATTTAAGTAGATAGATGTGAAAACCCTCAACAGAATATTACCAAAGCAAATCCAGTCACATATAAAAATGATTATACATCAAGACAAAGTGGAAATGATCCAGAAATGGAAAGTTGTTTTAACAGCTGAAATTCAATGAATATAATACACTATATCTTAGGATAAAGGACAGAAACCCATTAGAATCTCTATTGAATATGTAGAAAAGTCATTGGGTAAAATCCAACATCCTTTCCTGAATTTTTGTTTAAATTCAAGAAACTAATTTATAGAAGGTAAATTTCTCAATCTAACAAATGACATTTTTGAAAAACACATAGCTAAAGTTATATTTAATTAAAAACACTGAATTTTTTTCCCTAAGATCAAGAACAAAACAAGAATGTATACTCTGACTACTTCTATTCAGCATTGTACTAGAGGTTCAGACAAGGCTGACTAGGCAAGAAAATGAAAAGAAAAATACATCCAGATTAGAAAGGAAGTAAAATTATTTCTATTTGCAGACGACATGATCTTTTTATATAGAAAAATCCCAAAGAATTTACTTAAAACTATTAAAACTACAACTAAGTTCAGCAAAATTGCAGAATACAAGATCAATATACAAAATCAATTGTATTTCTGTACATTAGCTATGAACTATCTGAACATAAAATCAGTAAAGCAATTTTATTTACAGTAGCATCAAAAAGAAAAACATATATAGGAATACATTTAACAAAAGAAATGGAAAACACTGAAAGCTATAAAACATTGAACAAAATTAAATATAAATAAATGGAGAGATATTTCATGTTATGGATTGAATAATATAAATAAAATACCAATATTCTCTAAATTAATATACAGATGCAGTGCAGTTTCAATCAATATCCTAGCTGGCTTCTTCCCTGAAATTGACAAGCTGATTTCATATGGAAATTAAAGTGATGCAGAATAGCCAAAACAGTCTTTAAAAAGAAGAAGAGATGTGATAGATTCACACTTTCCAATTTCCAAACTTACTGCAAAGCAGTGTATAACTGGCTTATGACTAAACAGTTAGGTCCAGATAGATACCCTCATATCTATGGTCAGTAGATTTTACAAGAGTGCCAGGACAACCCAACGGGGAGAAATAGTCTCTGAGACAACTGAATATACAGACGCATGCAAAGGAATGAAATTAGACCTCTATCTCACACATACATAAAAGTGTACCAAATAGTCCTCAATCTAAGAACTAAAACTATAAAACTCTTAAAACATGGGAGAATGAAAGAGTAGATAACCCACAGAATGGAAGAAATTATTACAAACCATGTATCTTATAAGAGTCTGGTATTCAAATTAGTTAAAGAGCTTTTACAACTGAATAAGAAGAAATATAACCCAATTAAGTAATAGGTAAAGTTTATAAATAGTTATTTCTTCAGCAAATATGTGCGAATGCCCAATAAAATCATGACAAGATGGTTGGCAATGATAGCCATTAGAGAAATGCAGTCAAGTCATAGTTAAATACCTCTTCACACAGACAAGTATAGCTGTAATTTAAAAGAAAGGTAATAACAAATGGTGGTGAGGATGTGGAGATATTAAAACCCCTATACATTGCTGCTTGGAATGTAAAATGGTATAGCTGTTTTCGAAAAAATATGGCAGTTCCTCAAAATCTTAAAGTTGGTGTTATCGTAAGATTGAACAATTTTACTCCTAAGTATACATACCCAATAAAAATAAAAATATGTGTCCATAGAAAAACTTACACATGATATTTATGGAAGCATTATTTGTAATAGTCAAAAAGTAGGAACAACCCAAATGTCCATCAACTATTAAGTAGATCTGCAAAATGTGGCACATCCATTACTATTTACATCCAATGAAATGTTATTCACCAATAAAAAGGAATAAAATACTGATACATGCTATGACATGGATGAATACTGAAAATACCATGCTAAGTGAAAGAGGCCATATTAGAAAGACCACATATTATATGATTCCACTGACATTAAATCTCCAGAATAGAACTCTCTGCAGAGACAGAAAGTAGATTAGTGGTTGCCTCAGCTGGGATGTTGGGGAGAAACAGAGAATGATTGCTAGTGGATTTGGAGGGTCTTGTATGAGGGAATGAGACGGTTGGGGGTAGTGAAAATACTCTAAAATTGATCATGGCAATGTTCGCAAGTGCCTGTGAATATACTAAAAGACATACATAGAATTCTACACTGTAATTGGGTCTATTATATGGCATACAGATTATATCTGAATAAAGATGTTTAAACATTAATGATTCGGGAAAAATTTGAACCCAAAGATGAGATAAGTTTCCTTTAAATTATACATTTATACTGGAGAATTAATCATATGTAAATATAAGATGAAGATGATTTGGAGAATTAAGTAAAATCTCTACTAAATGTTAGTGAATTCTGGGTTACGAGTATATTGGAGTTTGCTACTTTTTTCTTCAAACTGTAGTTTTTAAAAAACTTCAAAAAGTGAAAAATGAAAAATAAAACAGGAAAGCATTTATTATTTTATCTCCCAGGATTTTTAAGGTTTTGACTCATTTTCTAAATGTACTTAAAACAGGATCCTTGGACTTATATTTTGTTAATATAACAAAAATATATTTATCATTTCAGAGATTTCTGCATATTTTGGAACTGGCTCCTCAATGACATATAATTTTCAAGAACATTATACTTTAAGTGAAAACTCCAGCTCCCTCGTTTCTTCATTACACAGAGATGTAACATTGACCAGAGAAAAGATCACACTGAGCTTCCGAACCACACGAACTCCGAGCTTATTGCTGTATGTGAGCTCTTTCTATGAGGAATACCTTTCAGTTATCCTCGCCAACAATGGTGAATATCTTTTGTGTAAAGAAAAAGAGAACCCTGAATTAGAAGAATAGGACTGTAATGACATGGGTCTTTTCAGCATTCAAACCACAAACGATGAAAGGAAACTGCATGCCATCCAATGTCTTTGGTTTTTTCAGTGCCTTCCTTAGTGGTGATTATAAAAGCTAGCATTTCAAGATTAAATTAAGATGTTTTTCTCCCATTACATGTTTGATACTTTCATAGAGTCGATATGCAACTATACTTCCTATTATTGATAGGATGCCTTTAATAATACATAATAATCCAAATTGGTTTTGCAGTTCATTTTGAAATAAGATATCTAGATAGATAACATGCATTCCTTGCTCACTCTAAGCAAAATAGAGGAGCATTAATATAGATGTTATAGTACAACTATAAAAGCCAATTCCTATAAGCAACAAATAAGTATGGTTCTTCTTTATCTATCAGTGGTTGAAAAACTAGTTATATCATTTTTATGAAGGAAAAATGAAATGACAGTCTCCCAAACAGTGGCAGTTGGGGTATTCCAAGGCTTCCACAGAAACAAGAAGACCAAGCTTTACGTTTGTTAGGTACACAGCACAAAAGTTTAATGTCTAGAAAAAATTCTACAAAATCTCCGATTAACAGGATCTTAGTATAAGCTGCAAGAGAATGATAGATAATGAGGGTACATCTCTGTAGGAGACGGGCGTGTGTATTAGAAGATATAGATATTATGGAAGCCTTGCCTCCTGACAAAAGCTTTTCTCTTCCTCATTTTTGGATTATGGCAGAAGACTTAAAATAATTCTGGATATAAAAAATCTTTAATTATGCACATGTCAGTAAAACATTAAAATGAGTCTTATTAGAAGTTGTAATTACAGGAACTGAATGTTGATACAATATTTCATGGAGTTTCATCATTTCATAAAATAAATATAGTCATAATGAATTTATATCTGAGTTCAGAGATCTCATATGCATAATTTAAACCTTTTCATTTTTAAATGGGGAGTCTGCTTATTAACAACACATTTGGTCTTGACTTTTAAAATAACATCATTGGACTCAGAGTCTGGCACTGGAATAGCACCTAAGTAATCACTATTCCAGGAAAGATGACTATTGGATGCATCTAAATTGATGCTAAATGGATTCAAAAGTGCAATAGTAAATAATAATAAAACTGCTCTAGAATCTTTATCAAGAGTTTTATAAAATACCATTTTAATTTTAAATGCCATTTATTTTTTTCTTTTTAGGAAGTTTGCAGATTAGGTACAAGTTAGACAGACATCAAAATCCTGATGCATTCAACTTTGATTTTAAAAACATGGCTGATGGGCACCTTCACCAAGTGAAGATCAACAGAGAAGAAGCAGTGGTCATAGTAGAGGTAATAATACCAATTCAGAAGTCAAAATAACTAATACTATGATTTTCAGAACAAATAATCTAATGCAAAAATTTGATGATAAATATTAATGAAAGAGCAACCCATTCAGTGCTGCTCTTCCATAAGTCAAGAATAAGAAGCCAAATATGGCCAGGATCTGGGGGAGAGGAGGTGGTTGTTTATTCTGTATTGCTTTGTTTTATTTGTTTAGCAATGTAATTCTGTCAAGGGTATTATTAATATTTTACTATTTAAAATATCAAAATGTCTTTGTTTTACTTTACTCAGTAGGGGAATGTTCTCTAGTTTATCATGGTGACTACTGGTGGAATCTATTCTTTGATATTGCAATGGGAACTTGCCCTATTCTGATTATAAAAGAACAAATACTTAGCAACTTAAAAACATGATTTAAAAGCATACAATGTAAGCATTAAAACGGGAATAAGTAAGAAAATAGACATGAGTCACAACAGAGGAAGTAAATGACACATTGTCATCAGCATTGCAAGGGAAATATACTTTTAATCTGTATAGAGAACAACAATTCTTGGTTTTATGTTTCAAATTTTCTCCACAGAATGAGTATTTAAGTTTAAAACAGCTGATTCCATCTTTTTCGTGGATCCTGCCAATTATGAAAAAGAGTAAAGCCAGGAAGGGGGTGGATCGTGGATAGAGTGGTAGCTGATGGCATCATAGGATTTGCTTATAAAATGGCTTCCCCTTCTAAATGATTCATTATCTTGAACTTTTGTAGTGGTACATAAAAGTGATTTATTTTCATCTTTTCTTTCCTCGTCTTCCTTTGCTTCCTTACCATTAAAATTGTACTTTCTGTTGATGTTTGCTTCTCATGGGACATCTAATAGGTTAACCAGAGTGCAAAGAAACAAGTCATCTTGTCCTCAGGGACAGAATTCAATGCTGTCAAATCTCTCATATTGGGAAAGTTTTTAGGTAAGTAGAAGGAAGAGCTTTTTCCCCAAAAAACATAAGTGTCATGTCACAAACTCTGGAAGCATTTAACATGCTGAAAGAAGCTCCTTGTCTTACTTGAATAATAGTGTCACTGTGAATGACAATCAAGGTGCAAACTGTACTCTTGCCTGAGCATACATATAATCATGAGTAAGTGCTGCCTGTGAGATGTGCAAGGGCGTTCCTGGAAAAATACCTCCACACTTAACCTGTCAGTTGGCAATCACGCATAATGAATCACAGTATTTTTCTAACCCTTCTTGAAAAGTGAAATGTTATCAAAGCCGACACAAAGTTCACAGATTATGTATTATCAGCATCAACCCCAGAGATGGTCATTCAGTGACAAAACTAGGTTTGAGTTGAAAACAACAGAAAAACTGTTTATCTTCTTACAGCAGATGAATATAGTTTTAATTCTGTCTCAAGTCCTGCTTTGCCTGTTGTTTCCATCCTTTGTGACTCTAACATGTAACAGGAATGGGGAGGCATGTTCATAAATATCTATTATGCAACGTAGAAAGTTACACTAATTGTCTATCATATTGACAGGACAGTATTTGTAAAAGCACAGGTTAGCTTTACATTTAACAAATGAACTGAGAAAAATAATCTTTTTTTGAAGAAATATACCTATCTTATGTAAGTCAATTAAGAAAATGAACTACATTTTAATTTAAATCAATTAAGTAAATGAACTACTTTTAATATTAAGAGGATTAAAAAGTAGAATAATATTTATTATATACAATTTTGTTTCCTTTCAAATAAAGGAGAACATGGAGTTGAAGGTGTTAATGTGTTTATTCAAGGATGGTATATTCAAAGGCATGTAATTTATAGTATAAAAATCTACATTCAAATTCAGCAATGAAGCATATAGTCAGAAGCTACTGATCTTAGGAAATTATAAATATTCATTTTGCCTGTGCTTGGAGATACAGATAATCATCAAAGATTAATACAACTCTTTATACTTTGAACAACTATATTTTAGGATTGGTTCTGCAATAAATGTTTTGCCACTGTCACATCATTTAGTAATGATACCAAAACTACAATTTTATATTTAAATTCGAAGTTACATAGGAAGTTCTCTCTTTAACTTGTCGTAAAATAGACCGACAAGTTGGCAATTGAGAATCTACTAATTTTACAAAGAAAGGTACCCAAAACACTCTGTTCTAAGTTATCAATATATTCTCTTGAGTCTCTGTAAATCTTTGATTCATCCCTTCATTTAAAAATATTTGGTGAGCGTCTACTATGAACAATTTATTAAGCACTGAGAAAGCCTCTGAACGAGAGAAACACTACACCTACCCTCACCAAACTCACATGTTGATAGGTATATAGGCTAGTAGATGAGAAGTTCTAATAAAATAATGGTCATATCCAGTCTGATTTATGATTATACACCCTAACAATGCCTTAGAAAAAAATGGCCCAGAATCCATCATAATTAAGATGCTGTTTCTGAACACCTCAATATGATTTTGCCATTTCTCAATAGTCTTGCTGAATGGAGACCATTTCAGAATGATTATCACAAGATCAATTCAGAGTAAACCTATTTAAATGCAAACTTTTTAGATTTTGAATTTTCTGTATAGCTTTGAATTTTATCCAAGAGGTAATCTTAAAGAATGTGAACACCTCAAATACTTGATAATTGAGTAAAGGCGACCCATCATAAATTAAGATTGGTTTTTAAGATACTTTGGTATTGTTGGTATTCTTTCTATTTTTCTTTGTGTGTGTGTGTATGTGCATGTGTATTTAAACACTATCTTAAATATACATATATATCAAAAACAAAAACACAAAGTGCAAAAATTGAACGTGCCTTTTTGTCTGCTCCCCCCAAAATTTTAAAAAGTAGCCTGTAAACAGTTACATATGCACACAGATGAGCTTATAAACCTTAGGAGGTATACGTTCTGGGCTGAAGAAAAGCAAGCCCACCAAAGGACTGTATTTCAAATAGAGCTGTAGATATGTAAGAATGCCAAATAGTTTTGGTGATTAAATATTTCTGGAAATTGCTTTATGAGTTTTGTAAGGAGATGTCACATAAGATAAGACATACAGTTTTAACATTTAAAATTCAATTGACCTATGTATTTTATATTACTTCTATGCTATGGTGTTTGTCTCATTTAGAAGAAATGTTTTATGTTGGGTCTGGGATTTGCTTTTACCTCACTTAAGAGCTAGTAAGGTTAAAGCTTTTAACTGTTTTGTGGATGCTGTCCTGGTACAAAGACGAAGGATGCCATTACTCATGGCACCGCAAGCCTTGTGAGCAGCAGCATGCTTGCATTGCTTTCCCTTGGCCCACAAGTCTTATGGGGTGGTGATGGGGTCCAGACTTAGGCCGCACCTGTGGCCAGGTTTGCACTACAGCAGAGGAACACTGAGCTTGGGGAATCCACTGACTTTGTAACAAGCAGTAAGCAAGCCTATTCTTTGTCCTGGAGGTGGTCATGACCTCATGCCTCAAGGTTGCTTGCTTCAAACCACAGCCTTGAGAAATGGCCTGAGTCAAGTGCTGTCAGAGTCTTTCATTTCTTGGTAAACCCAGCAAAGCATGCAGAGACACTCAGAGCCAGTGGTGGATTGCCTCTTTCAATACTGCAGAATAAAAACACCCAAAACTCTAAAAAGTCAAGAAGATATGATATTTTGTGTTTGTTTCCAAGAAAGAGCAATGATTATATCAATTAATCTCTTTATTGGTAAAATGAGGAGGAGGCTGCACCAAGTTATCTCCAAGATTTTCTTCAATACAAAATTCTGAGATTTTCTAACTTGGTCCATGAACCAGGATTCAGTGAGCATCACAGATGTCTTGAGGTCTTTGAAAGTATAAGTCAACAAAACTAATGCTGTCTAATAGAACTTTCTGTGATGATGAAAAGATACAATGTCTGTGCTGTCCTATGTGGTAGTTCCCAGACACACTTGAGATAAATGTGTTTTTAAGCACTAGAAATGTAGCTAGTGTAGTTGAGATACTAAATTTTAAATTTTATTTAGTTTTAATTGATTTTGAATTTCAATGGTCACGTGTGGGAAGTGTCTACCAGACCGCACAGTGTAGAAGACCGTCCACTTATCTAGTTGTTTTTTTCTTTAGTTCATGTGGCACCCTTTTGTAAAGACACACATTTGTCTATTTGGCATGACGTCAATGGGTTGGGAAGACAACCCTACCTCAAATTTTTTTTTTTCCCACAGCTTCAAGTGCCAGTATTTCAAATTCTATATTAGAGATCCGTTTCTTTGGCTTAATGCCTTTCTTCTGCCAAAATACACATACCCCCTAGGGGTGTCATCAAAAGCCATAATCAGGAATTTAGGCAAACATGAGACCCCAAAGTTGAGAAAGCACAGAAAGGGTGGCAGACAGGTCAACATATATTTGATAACAGAGAGGCAAAAGTGAAGGGTTTTGACCATGTTGCCATGTCAAGGTAATAAGAGAAGTAAACTGTATCTACATGTCATCACAGTAAGGGTTGAGTTCTACTGAATATTGGTTAACAGCAATAAATAGCAGTGCTGGCTAAACCCTGGGAGTACAGAGTCACCCTTGAGTTTCTTCCTGGGTTGTGGTGTGATGGCCAGGTACACTTCAGAGTGGGCAAAGAAACTCCTTTCTTTCAGATTTTCCATCTTTTAAAAAAGTATATGATGATCATTTTCTAATTAAGTCATTTATTGAAGATGTAAGAAAGTTCTACTGTCTCATATTAAACAATTGTTCAAGGTTTTTATTCATAATTTTAAGGAGAAGTCTGCCCTAAAATTATGATTTTTCTCTAAACTACAACTATTTAATGTAAAACCACCTTGTAGCATGTCAAAAGACAAAAATATTCTTACACTTGTTAAAATGGTGAGGCAGACTTTATTCAGGACGACGGCAGCAGGTATAGGAACTAGTGGAATGGGGCTTTGCAGTCTGGTAAAGAGATTGGGCTCAACTTCAACACAAGGAAAGATGGGGATTCATAGCAAGAAGCAGAGTAGCTGGGGTGGGGTGTCTGAGTGGAAAATTACAAAATAGGGGAGGGTAATTCTTACCAAACCAACTTACCAGGATTCTTGGTGAAGCCAGGCTGGGGTGGTTAGACATCACCTGTGGGATGGAGAGAGGGATGAGAAAGGTGATTAGATCTTGAGGGGGATCAGATATTGAGGGTGGGAGATTTTGGTTAAAACCAACTTGGCAGGACTCTTGCTAAGCTGGGTGATGAAAGACCAAAGGTCAGGCTGATTGAGCAGAGAGCTTAGGGTAGCCTGACCAACATTTGGTCATGGGGAGAATCTTCGTCAATCCTGTCAAAGTTCTTTCTTGGAAAAAATAAATTGTATAAAATCCTTGAACTAGAAACATCATAGAAAAATAAACGTAAGAGAAATTGTCATTCTGGTCAGGATCTAAATGTACTACAGTAAAACCAAAGAAAGAAGGGTTAAGATGGGAAGTGAGAGAAGAAAGAAATACAAATTTCCCAAGCCTCCCATTCAGAGAACTGTTGGGTGGAACCTTGCGGTAGGGCGAGAGGGAGGGTGCAGAAAGAACCCGTGCAATGGCTCGTCTCACTGTGGGAGTGGGAGAAAGAGGTGGGTGAATCGTCTTGTTGGAAAAAGAGGATCTTGTTTTCATATAACAGTGTAAAGGAATGATTTTGATTTCGAGGGCTAGGGAAGCTGAGCTCTCAAACTCACAAAAGGGAAAGCAGGAAATAAGAAGTAAACTGATTAAACCAGCAAAATAAAGAAAAGGAAAAAAAGATAAAACAATAGTGCAGAATAAATAGTGTAAGATAAAAAAAAATCAGATACAGTGGTTATTACTCTAAAGACAAATGGACTAAACTCGGTCAGACTAGGCTTAATAATAGTTAAATGCTCTTACAATATTGAAGAAGAAGGGGCATCCCAAGGACTAGCAGGCAACAGCTGATAAATTTGAGAAATGCAGCATTACTTTCAGATAAGATTGAATTTAAGATTGGAATATAATCGAATCTTAAATGAGATAAAGAGGGATATTATCTGATGACAAAAGGTACAATTTGTTAAGATAATGTGAAAGTCATCATACAAAATAACAACTATAATATAGAATAAGCAAATCCAGAAAGGATATCCCGAGCTGTCTCCTCATCTCCAAGAGTCATTTTTCTGTAATCCTCTGGATTATTGGCTGTGAGTACCATGAAAATTTTATTTTAATGCTATATTTTAAAAAATTAAATGGCAGAGGATTTCTTAAATTCATGCCGTATAACTGCTTTCCTATGAAGCTCTGTTACTTTCAGAGAGCCAGCCATCTGCACTTGAACAAATCATTTAAAACCCTGCCTCTCATAAGCCTGGCAATGGAAATAGTTGCCAGACTGGTAAAGGTTCAGGGTGACCTCTCCTGGTGAAGGAACGACGGGTTCGGGGGGACTTTCGTGGTTGGCTGTCTTGCAAATGCAGAGTGTCCCTGAGCCCCAATCTCCGCCACTGCACCCTAACTGTGTCCCCCTCTGTCCACAGAGGCCGCCGACACAGACCCGGACACAAGGCGGGCCGCAGCGAGCGGCTTCACTGGCTGCCTCTCGGCCGTGCGCTTCGGCCGCGCTGCTCCCCTGAAGGCGGCGCTGCGCCCCAGCGGCCCCTCCCGGGTCACCGTCCGCGGCCACGTGGCCCCCATGACCCGCTGCGCGGCAGGGGCGGAGTCCGGCTCCCCGGCGCGGGAACTGGCTCCCCGACTCGCGGGAGGCACAGGTGTGTGACCCTCCGCCCCAGCGCACCCGAAACTGCGCTTCTCTCAAATGTTTCTGAATTTCCCAAAAGCCTCCTTTTCTCCGTCAATGCCATCCTTTTTTTTCCTTTTTTAAAATGTATTTTTGTGATGTTCCTATTTTAATTGACAAAGTTTGCTATGCATAAATTGTGGCGTGATTAAATCAAGCTAATACACATCATTCTCCCTATTGTAGGTCGTTCTGGGCCAGCAGATGAGGGAGAGCCCTTGGTTAATGCGGACAGAAGAGACTCTGCAGTCATCGGAGGTAACAGGGCCGAGTGACCTGGTGCTTGTTATTTTATCGCTTTAGATAATGATGCATTACTTAGCACAATGGAAAATATATGTAAGAATCAACACTCAGTGGTGAGGTTAGAGGGGTGCTATGTATTGCGTTAGTGTTCTTTCTTCTTCTTCTTCTTCTTTCTTCTTCCTTCTTCTTCCTTCTTCTTCCTTCTTCTTCCTTCTTCTT
>NW_016107511.1:1230845-1244900 GCF_001604975.1 Cebus imitator | reverse complement strand
TTCTTCTTCTTCTTCTTCTTCTTCTTCTTCTTCTTCTTCTTCTTCTTCTTCTTCTTCTTCTTCTTCTTCTTCTTCTTCTTCCTTCTTCTTCCTTCTTCTTCTTCTTCCTTTTTTTCTTTTTGAGACAAGAGTCCTATTTCCTCTCACTGCAACCTCCGCCTCCCAGGTTCAAGCGATTCTCCTGCCTCGGCCTCCCGAGTAGCTGGGATTACAGGCGTTCACCAGAATGCCTGGATCATTTTTTGTGTTTTTAGTAGAGACGGGGTTTCGAAAATAGCTGTATTCCCTAGGACGTATGGGATATTTGTCAAGGTAATGACAACTCTTGGACAGACCCAAAGCAATTATGTTCAAAACAATGGAAACCTCAGCTAATTATCAGAGCACATATTTTATGGTAGTTTAATGACAAGGGACATGGTTTAGACACTCCCATGACAATGTTTCACTTATTTAAGAAGTTTTAAATACACACATTATTTAGCGTATTAGTATTTTAAAGTGTACAATTCCCTGTCATTAAGGACGTTTACAATGCAGTGCAGCAGTAACCACTGTAGGTTTCACTTTTAATCATGCTTTGGAAAGAACTAATCTAATATAGGCTAAGAATGTTTTGTGCTTATTTTTAATTGAAGAAAAGTAAAATTAAACATAGTTTAAGCGTATGTTTTGGCAATGAAAACTGGTTTTTTTCTGAAATATAAATTATTTAGAGCTGGCACAAAAAATAAGCATTCACCTTTCCTTGTTAATTAACGGGTGAATTATTGAAATCTTAATGGTATTCTTATTTTGCAGACTCTCCATAGCACATACAAAAGTTAACCAGGTGTGTTTTTTCCTCCAAAATGACAGGAAACAATTTAGACATAATAAAGTTCTGATTAAATTTTAGTCAAAACTAAATTCACATTCCTATCACTATCTACATTCTTTTTCTCTTAGAAGTAAGTAAGATGTAAATTAAAAATACATGACCTAATGAACAAAAACTGTTTCTAAACAGTTTCCTGTGGGAATGTGGTCAGTAATGCATATCTAAAAGGTATACTTTCGTGTTCAATTTTTTTTGTTGTTTTTTTTTTTGTTTTTGTTTTTGAGACGGAGTTTCGCTCTTGTTACCCAGGCTGGAGTGCAATGGCGCGATCTCGGCTCACCTCAACCTCT
This sequence comes from Cebus imitator, assembly GCF_001604975.1. Taxonomy (NCBI): domain Eukaryota; kingdom Metazoa; phylum Chordata; class Mammalia; order Primates; family Cebidae; genus Cebus; species Cebus imitator. The sequence continues at coordinate 1,243,730 of NW_016107511.1, read as the reverse complement.
GCCTCCTGGGTTCAAACAATTCTCCTGCCTCAGCCTCCTGAGTAGCTGGGATTACAGGCACGCGCCACCATGCCCAGCTGATTTTTTGTATTTTTAGTAGAGACAGGGTTTCACCATGTTGACCAGGATGGTCTCGATCTCTTGACCTCGTGATCCACCCGCCTCTGCCTCCCAAAGTGCTGGGATTACAGGCTTGAGCCACCGCGCCCTCGTGTTCAATTTTAAATCAAATCCAATCCTAAATCAATCTTGCTTTTTTTAGGAGATTTTTTTCATTGTGATGCCAAAGTAATAACATGCTGAACATTTTCAGACTAGGCTTCCAAAGTCCTACAGATATTTACACAAATGTCAGGGCTAGTGCCCACCTTTTGGTGAGAAGGTAATAATACGTTGATGATAGAACCAGCTCTCATCTTTGGAATTATATTCTATTGCTTGTGGTCAAGTATCATTGGCAAGATTGACTGAGTAGATGTAGGGAAACATCGTAGCAGTGTTCTCTTCCCCTGAGAAATTCTTACTTAGTTTCTGAGGGAAGGAATGAAAAGGAGTCTGTGGAAGGCTTCCCCTGAGCTTTCACAAAGGCAGTCTGCATTTTCTAATAGGGACTGCCTGAAGATATAAATTAATATTTTTATGAAGTACTTTAAATGTATGATGTAGGCAGTGAAAGTGTGGGGGAGGAAACATAATTTCTCCTCATCCCTCAAAAGTTTGTAGTTGGGACAGACCCCTGATTAACAGGAGAAAAACAAGCAAATTTACTAAGGTGTGCAGCTCACAGCATGTGGGAGAAACCTCAGTGAAACTCAAAGCAGTGGCTTAGAACTCTGACTCATCTTCAACAATACATTTGTAGAGAAATGACAGGACAATGGAAAGCAATTTTAGGCTTCCGAAGGCGAGAAATCGTGGGAAGATAAATATATGGGAAGAAACTAATGGGGTACGTGTGTTTGTGCATTCTTCTGCTGACATCCCTGAGCTGATAAGAATGGTCCCCAGTAAAAGAGAATTTACGTTCTGTCTTTAGGTGAAAAGAGGGGAGGGTCTAGAGAGCTCCTCCACCATTGGCTGCTTCTTAATTGCCTTAGCTCAAAATATTTGTCAAAAAAGCATATTTAGGGGTGACACATTCTGATTACCTTCGAAAGCTTGTCTTTATACATATTTATTTCTTTCAGCATAGATTTTAGTTTCATTTGTCACTAATATGATTGCATCAGTAAACAGCATTCTTTGGCACAGCTTCATGCTTTAGCACTCTGTCTGTGAATTAAAACCTGAAACAGTTTATAAAGATACTGGTACCCAGATCTTCCATTCATTTATTCTGATTTACTGACTTAGTGTGCAAATAAGAGTCAAGAATCATGGGCACTGCTAATGGTTTCAGTATTTTAAAACATTTCACCCAGCTCTTTCAAATAGTCCATATTCCAGGTAAAAAAAATTAATAAATATGCCTACAATACTTTTGGTAATAGGGATTGATTACGTATATGCTTACACTACTGCATTTCCAAAGTGTATTATCATAAAAGTATTTGAAAACAATTTCATTAAAATGTACCCATTTCATTGCACTAACAAAACCATGCATTGATCTATGATGATTGCCAAACACTCTATACTTTTAAAATGATTTAAAATTTCCCACTTGTTAACTGAAGGATGCACATGGTCTTAGAGACATGTATATCTTTCTGCTTTTAAATCTGAAAGCATTATCTGAAACTCAATCATCATATACCTGCAGGGAAAAAGCCTAACACAGCCATGTCCAAAAGTTATAGTAGCTCAGAAGTATGTTAAATCTTATAAAATTACTTGGCCTTAGCATTTCTGACTTTTCATGTTTTCAATTTATTATATAATAGTTGATTGGTTTATTTAACCAAACTTAAAAAGCAATGATGTCTACAAAGCCTCTGATTGGAGCAAAAATCACCATTTATATTCTGACATTGAGGCCAGACATGGTAACTCACACCTGTAATTTCAACATTTTGGGAGGCCAAGGTGAGAGGATCACTTGAGCCCAGGTCACTCCAACCAACCTGGGAAACATAGCAACACCCCACCTCTACAAAGAATAATTGTTAAAAAAAAAAAAGAAAAGAAAAGAAAGAAAGAAACAAAGAAAGAAAGAAATAGCTGAACATTGTAGAGCGGGCCTATAGTCTCAGCTACTTGGGAGGATCATTTCAGCCCTGGAGTTCAAGGCTACAGTTAGCTATGATCATGCCACTGCACTCCAGCGTGGGGGACAGAGTGAGACCTTCTTTCTAAACATAAGAAAAAGAAAAAAACTCTGGTGTTTTATTTTTTCTTTGGCCTCCCTAGGTGTGATAGCAGTGGTGATATTTATTTTGCTTTGCATCACTGCCATAGCCATACGCGTCTATCAACAGAGAAAGTTACGCAAAGAAAATGAGTCGAAAGTCTCAAAAAAAGAAGAGTGCTAAGACAGCTCTAAACAGTGAGCTCAATGTGCAAAACACAGTCCATGAAAGCCAGAAAGAGCGAGTCTTCTGATTGGCAGCTGTGGCCGTCTCTATCACCGTGACTATGGACTTTCCTGCCGTTGCCATCAGGGTGTATACAGTGGGTGCTGTGCTGTCACCTGGCTGAAGACCAGCAGCCTCAGAGCCTCTGGGAGGCCTCTTTCTCTGTTCGTGATACACAGTCCTCCACCATCAGTTTCCGAACTGTGAATTAGGTATGGCCATTAATCACTGTTCGGTAGTTTCCCTGTTCAAAGGCATTCTTCCAAAACTGTGGTTTGATTTGTGTTAATAATTGTGGGGCTCTAGATGAGAAAATGACTATAAAGCTGTGGCCCTACTTTCTTTCAAAAAATGACAGAACTTTGTTGAGATGTAAAAGATAATGTTGCACTTTAATGTTTTTTGTAACTTGAAAACATACCTGGGATCCCCTTTTTTGACCCTCTGCTGATATTTCTAAAACAGGAAATGCCTCTTAGATTACTTTCACTGGCATTTCCATAGTCCTGGAATCCAAAGCCAAGTGGCCTACCACTATTCACAGCCCTTTTGCTTCCTGTGTGATGGTTAATACAATGCAGTAGAAGCCTGGAAATACTACCATTATTTTTGGTGTATTGCTTTTTCTAATTGACTGTTTTTAATCATTTTGATAAATTTTAATGTTGAAATTAATATTGAATGCTAGCTATGAAATTTTAGTATTGAATTTTGTAATGGAACAGAAAATTGGTAGGTAACAAGATGCATAGAGGATGTCAATACAAGATTGTCTCCCTATTTTTATTTGTAATTTGTAATTACAGTTTTTGTAAATTGTGATTATGTTTTTAACTAAATTTACAACCAGATATAAACACTACTTCTTACACAGAGTTATCCTTTATTTATATCATTAATACTTGAATGAAACGTCATCCTAAACTTATTTCCCCAAGATGTTGAGAGGTCATATCTGTTTTTCTTTATCATTCTTTTCTCTTTTTCTAAAAGTTGTTACTGATATGCCTGTGATTTCCTGTGACTCTATTATGTTGTGCAGACCATCTTTTCAATTTATTTTAAAAAATAGCTTAAATGAAGAGTACTAATTCCTTTTCTAAATTTTGAACTGCTCTAGGCATAAATATCATTGTGTATTATCCTCTTATCTAATTGCTTTTGGAATGTAAACTGAAGGCTGTTCACTCCAAGGAAAGATAGCATTTATATGATGTTTATTAAATCTGCCATTCTGATCACAGGTTTATGAACATGGGGTGAAATTCTCATAGATAACCCAAAATTGAATATATGCTGTTAACTGGAACATGTCCCATTAAGGTTTACATACACATTAAGAGAGCAGAGGATTGGAATTAACTTTATGGAGACAGTTCCAGGAACTAATATTGAAGCAGTGGTTATTTGATAATGCATGCAACCACCATTTGGATTCAATAAACCAATTATATAAAAGCAGTGATGCTATGCTCTTCATATTCCAGATACCAACTGCCTACCAAGGACTAATGAGATGGTATAGTTCTTCCACATCAGGGCAAATTGAAAATACACTAATTCAGCATTACTATTACATAAATGAATTTCCATCTTCTCATTTGTGTTGTTTTTGAAAGAATGAATACACTCTCTCTCTTAAATCTACTCTCAACAAATGATCTCTTCTCAGAATACTACATCTGCACTGAGAGTACAGCCATTGCTCACTGCACTTTTCACAAGACAGCAAAACAGTTGCATTGAATTGCATCAATACATCATCACCATCAATCTTTTCTACGAATTTTTAGACTTAATCTTCTTATTTGAAAGTAATCTCATTTTTAAATAAAATGAAAAATATTTTAGGGAAAGCTCTGAAAATTAAAATTACAAAATTATATGCTTTTTCTTAATTTATAAAAATGTACAGGCAAATATGTTCTATATTGGTTTATGCATTACCTTACCTTCCTTATATATTTTGAGATTATTATGATTTGTTGACCTTTTTTGGTCTGCTATTTATTATCTGTTAAGTTTTTTCTTTTAAATTACTAAACACAAAGCACAAGAAAAAGAGATAAATAGTTATTGATTGCTAGATGTAGAAATAACTATAAATGTATATATTTAAACTTCTGCCAGAGAGCAACCATCTACCAATCAACTTACTAAAATCTGGATTATTTTTTATTGTTGCAGAGAACTTAGTTATTAAACGTTATTTAGATATGTAGATGCTAGTTGCAAGTAATACCCTTTTGTAATATAAAAGTAAAAGCATAATAATTTCCCAAATTTTGTCTTCGAATTAAAAAAGAAAATAACATATAATTATCATTATTCATCTGAGAAAGTTGAAGATTCTGATGCTTAAAAACATCAAATTTCTAATATTAAAAATAGAGTGGTTAATGTGACATTGAAGGGTTATCTCTGTAAAATAGTGACATTGGTAAGTGATATTATCTCAGTATTTTTGTCCAAATTTACCTTAGGAAGTCACTCTAAATCTTTATTGTTTCCTAAGAGTCATTATTTTGGCATAAACTTAACATACTTCGATAGCAGTTCGTACTGATACGTGATATATTCTACCCCACGTCTCTATTACTGTGAAAGGTCATAGTAAATTTAACATTTTCATCCAGACTGTGTATGATCCTTCACTGTAATCGAGACATGGAATAGAACAAGTCATGTATTAACATAAGATTTTTTTAACCTGCTCCCTCAGTTTTATAGATGAGACAAAAATGTGGTTATGAGAGTTAATTTCTTCAAGTAGACAGTACTAATAAGTTGTCATGCATGGACTAAACTCCTGACACTTCTCACTTTTAACCTCAGCCCATAGAGAAGCCTACCTTCTTGCCTTCCCAGTATTATTTAGCAGAGGAGAAAATCACATTAGGCTACTTTGACATTCTGTTTGCCTAGACTGACCAGTAATTCTGGATCTTTGTTCCCATCTTCTCTGAAAGAATATTTGATGGAAGATCTATTATTTTTTAATTTTTATGTACATACTAGGTGTATATATTTATGGAGTATATGAAATGTTTTTATACAGGTATGCACTGTGAAATCATGGAGAATGGGGTATCCATCCCCTCAACATTTATGTTTTGTGTTACAATCTAATTACACTCTTTATTTTGAAATATGCAATTAAGTTTTTAATTGACTATAGTCACTCTCTTGTGCTATCATATAGTAAATCTTATTCTTTCTATTTTTTGTACCCATTAACTATCCCCATCTATGCCCCACCATTACCCTAGCTGTCCGCTACCCTTTTCAGCCTCTGCTAACCATCCTTCTATTCTGTATATCCATGAGTTCCATTGTTTTGATTTTTAGATCCCACAAATAAGTGAGAACATGCAATGTTTCTATGCCTGGCCTATTTCACTTAACATAATGATCTCCAGTTCCATCTATGTTGTTGCAAGTGACAGGATCTCATTCCCTTTTATGGCTGAATAATATTCCCTTTTGTATGTGGACCACATTTTCTTTATCCATTCATCTGTTGATGACCACTTCGGTTGATTCCAAATCTTAACTGTTACAAACAATGTTGCAACAAATAAAAGAGTGCAGATGGAAAATTGATTTTTATGGCTTTTTTCCTTAATAAAATAATGATTTCTTCATGTGCAACTAGAAGGCAAACAAATGCCCCATTTGCTTAGTTTATTCTTGAATCCATAATATAAGCGACACAAACGGATTATTAAAATATTCTTGAATTTGAGAAGAGTGATATGGACACATTTTAAATCAAAACATTGTGAATTGACTGTTTAACCTACTACTTCACTGACCAATTTGGGGAAAGATGAAAGTATTTGTAAGCACTGTTTTGGCAATTTCGTGTAAACAGAGACCCATTTTTTTAATTAAAAAATTGAATTCCAAGAATTATAGAGCTTTTCTATTGGTAAAGACATTAAATATCATAGAGACCATTCCTCTTCCTTCACATCGCTCCTGATGGATGCTCAGGCTAAGCCCATTGCTGATGCATTGTCAGAACAGCCATTAACGGTTGACGCTGGTATACTTGAGTGCAAATGTGAATAATGTTTAAGTAGGTTACATAAAGTTGCCATTACTACAAGTAGTAGCATAATTTATTATGGATTAATCATATGTCAGGAAAATGTACTGAAGAACTACTTCCTGTGGCATTTTTTTTTACAAATTGGTAATAACATAGTTTATTGCCTAGAGGTTGATTATGACCTAAAATTACATTTTTATATTTTATCTTACCATTATTTATTTTAAAATGTGAGGTTCATATTGTTCCATTTGCTCTGTGAATAAAAATACCTAAAATCATAAGGTGAACTTTTAGATTTTGCGATATGACAATGTCTAACTTAGCTAGTTTGTGATGGTACCGAAACATTTAAGAAAGCCCTTAAAATAGAATCTCTATGACTGCATGAGCACTTTATATGACTAATATCACATTTTAATTCCTTCAGCAAACCAGCGAAGTAAAATATATCATTCTCCCCATTTTTGCAAATTTCACGAAGGCCTTCACTGCTTTGATAAAATGTTACACAGATAATTACTGACAAAAATGGGTTAGAATGCAGGTCCTGGTATTTCTAGTTCCTGACTAATTTTACAGGTTGCCTTGCTCCCATAATATGCTCCAATCTAGAACATTCATCTTACTCTGCAGTGAGCAAACATAAGTGATAGCTAAATTTACTTATTGTTCCAAATCTTTACGATATAATTCATATATATTATATACATGCATACATATATATGTGTATGTGTGTTTATACTTACATATTTTTTTGTCTTATTTCACTTCTGGCTAAGGTGGAGTAATAGGGAGCATATTGGCCCTCTGGCATGAAACAACCTCAAACCAGACAAAAAATATGAAACAATGGTTTTCAATACACTGGACATCAGGCATGGAATGTAATCCCTGAAAGATAGGAAACAAGATGTGTGCTGTGAGTATCCCAGCATACAACTGGAGAGAATTTGGGACAGCAGTGCAACAATAGAGCTGGCTTAAGGAAGCCTAGCAGATCTCTGAGTAGAGTAGCTGTTGCTGAGAGTTCAGGTATACAAAGGTGGCTAGAGATTGCAGGACAGAGCACCAGAGGGGAAAGAATTGCACTTGGAGAAAACTCTGCAGATCTGTGGAGGGTCGCCCTTCAATGTGTAACAGAGTGCATTAAACTACCTGAGGCAAGAGAGAGAAACACTCAAAAGAATTACACCAGCATTTATCAACCTTTAAAAAATTATTATTGACCTCCTCAAGGAACCTTTTTAAGCATCTTTTCTAGTCACCTCTCTATGAAATTTTAATATCACACATATACTGCATATCTCTTTAGTACCGTATGTATATCTGTGCTTTATTCAAAAAGAATACTTTTTTCATTTCTCCCACCTCACTGCCCCAAAAAAACCAATTTCTGTCATTTGGGGGACAATATCACCCTCACTGAAAATGCACGTTCACATACAACCAAGAATAGAGGTCGTTGCCACTGGCTATACTAGAAATCCCTGTAATTAATAGGGCATTAGGTAAAATATTCACTGGGGTCTTGCCTCAGTCCTGGCAAGTCCTAGACCATGTATTACTATGGCAGCCCCACTAAACAAATCTTCAAAGATTAGGAAGAAAAAAAGACCAAACGGTTTCCAATAACTGTTTCCAATAATCAGCATCTCTGAGCAAAGTTCAAATGTACTTCCAGGAATAGAAAAATACCCAACACCTAATGTGATAAAATCACTATATTTGGTATTCAGTAAAAACAGGTGTGTGAAGAGGCAGAAAAATAAGATGTATGATGAAGATAAAAATCAGTTAATCTAAAATGACCCAGCACATACACAGATGTTAGAATTACTGATGAAAAATATTAAAACAAATATATTCCATATGTTCAAAGGTTAGGATGTGACATGGATGATATAAAAAGGCTTAAATTAAACTTCTAGAGATGAAAATGTTAATGCATGAGATTAAAAAATACAATGGATATAATTAATGACAGATTAGAGTTTTCAGAAGAAAAGATTAATGAACTTTAGCAATAGAAAGCATCCAAAATGAAACAGAGAGAGGAAAAAAAAAAAAGAATAGACAGAGTATCAGTGATCTATGGGACAACTTCAGTTACCTAATTTACGTGTAATTGGAGTTCTCAAAAGAGAAAAGAGAGTGGATGGATAGGAAAAAATATTTAAAAAAAAATAGGTGAGCATTTTCCACATTTGATGCAAACTATAAATCCACAGATCCAGGAAGCTCAACAACCCCAAGTGGAGTGGGAGTACTCTTAAGAAAACCACATCACAACACATCATAAGCAAATGGATCAAAACTCAGACTGGCAAAGAGAAAAAGAAAGTCTAATACTGAGAACAAAAACAAGGATGATACCAGACTTATTTTTGGAAGCAATGCAAGGGGAAGGGCAGTGGAGCAAAACATATTTTATGCTCCCAGTGAAACATATTCAAACCAAAAGGAGAAAACTGACTCTCCTAGGTTTCTATACCCAGCAAAACCATCTTTCAAGAACGGAAGAAATAAAGATATTTTTCAGACATATGAAAGTTAAAGTAATTTATTACCAGCAAACCTTGACTATGACAACAGTGTAAAAGTCTTTCAGGAAGAAGGAAATAATAACATCTTTGTGAAGATAGAAACATGGATTCACAGAAAGAAATGAGCACTGGCAGTAATAACACCGTAAGTTAACATATAATATCTGCCCTTATTACTTAAATATCTTTACAACATAATTGGCTGTTTAGAAATAATAGTGTCATGTGAGTTCCGTAGCATGAGTAAAAGTAAAATATGTGACAATAGCCTAGAGAGACTAAATGGAAGTATAGTTTGTAAGGTTCTTAGACTATGTGTAAAGTTGTATAATGTCTGTTAAAAGTTGGCTATTGCAAGTTATCTTTACGTTAACCGATCTGTATATTATAATGCCTAAAGCAAATGCTAGAGTAACAAAAACAGTGATACCTAATATTACAATGAAATAGAATAATTTTTTAAATACTTGAAAGTAGACAAAAAAAGATGAGAAAAAGAATAAGTGGGACAAATAGAAAGCAAATAACAAGAGATAGTATAAAAATTTGATAAATTTTACCTTAAAATTAACAACTCTCCTTTTAATACACATTGTTAAGAGAATAAGGGTCAAGCTACAGACTGGAAGAAAATATTTGCAACACTTTATTTGAACAACCATGGATTTTTCAGAATATAGTATATAAAGAACTCAATAACTCAATAATTAGAAAGCAAAAAATAAAAATAATGAATATAAGAAAAAAATGACAAAAAGAGCTATGCCAATGGACAAAAGCACACAAAAAAGTTCCATATTGTTTTGTCATCAAGGAAATACACATTAAAACCACCGTGAGTTGTCATTCTGCCCACCAAAATTGTTATGATTAAAATTATTGTCAGTACCACATGTTGTTGAGAATATGGACCAGTTATAATCCTCATACATTATTGTTGGAATGTAAAATGCTACCACTTAAGAAAAACAGCTTAACATTGTTTTATATAATTAAGCATACATGTAACCTGTGACCCAACAATTCCAATCCTAAATTGAAAATAAATGAAAACTTATGCCCGTTATAAGACTTACACAAGAATATTTGCAGCATCTTTACTTATCCCCAAACTGTAAACTGCCTAAAAGGCCTTCAACCAGAAATTGGATAAACAACATTGTGTTGTATTCACAATGAAATACTCTTCAGCTATAAAGTGGACAAAACTACTGGTAACTGCAACAAACATGGCTGAATCTGAAAAACTTTGTGTTGAATGAATACATCTAGACAGTACAGAGGACGTTCTGAAGTTCCAGAACAAGCAAAACTAAGATACTGCAGCAGAAATCCTGTCAGTATTACCTGGGGTGAGGTAGGATGGGAGTTGACTGCAGAGGAACACAAGGGAAGTCTCTGGAGTGATGGAAACGTTCTGTGTCTTGATTGACTATGGTTACACTGGTGTGGACATTTGTCAAAACTCATTGAATTTCATATTTGGAATTTGTATATTTTGTATATAAATTATACTTCAATAAATATGTACATGTATGTATATATAGTGGATAATACATTTCGATCTATCATGATGTCTATCACTTCACAGCATATTATATTTATATCATACCATATTATAGTTACATAATGGAAAAAGATGAAAAGGATGCTGTATTCTGGGGAGATCACAGAAATTATCGCTTTTATTATTTTTTATACAAATATGTATAAATCTTTCACAAAACAAATGTCAAAAATGTGGTATTTTCACTGCTCTATAGATAAATTATCATATGTTCTATGTATGTAATAAATGTTAAAAACCTAGGTGTTCATTTGTTGTATATGTTTACTTGTTCTATGTGTTTATATGTTCACTGTTCTATAAATTCTCATACATTATATACCATACAATCAAGTGATGAGCTGCTCAGTAAATAGGTTCTGAACACTCTGCATCCCTCATCATGTCAAGCATTTCACATCGTTTTCCTGTAGTCTCCCCAGTAGACATTTGACATTTTCATCCATCATTCTGGAGAATCCTGGAGAACCAGCTGGACACAGGGGACATATTGTTATACCTTGCTTATTGTGCCTTGGAATTATACATATTGAAATACTGTAAAGATTTGCTTTATTTTTATCAGCATGCCTATGTGAAGTTAGATTTCAACTCTACCTCACTTCCAACTTTCAGGAGGAATCCAGATAGTTTCTTAGAAAACAGAAGTGCAAAAATGTTTGCTGCTTGATTCTCAGACTATAGCCTGGGATTAGCAATTTTTAAAAAAATGGCAGACAGAAGAAACTCAAGTGTCTCCCAGCTCCTGGGATGCATGGAAGCAATGGGCTGTCATATCCTATTGAGGCAAAAGAAGTAGTACTTGTTATAGTCCCATGATCAGAAGCAGTAAGAACTTGACGGTGCACTTAAAGTTCTTAGGATGCACCTAAAACTGAGAACAAGGGAAAGCTAAGTGGAAATGTCACCAGGGAAGGACTATGTGTCCTTACTATGCTAAGAGAGAAAAGGATTTAATTAGGTCTAACAGAATATGATGCCATTTCAAAAATATTTTCTGTTAGGACAATTTCCACTCTTAAGTGGTTGTTATTTTGTGTAATGATTTTTGACCTTGGTGGAATTTTACCAGTCTGACCAGATCAGTTCTAGAAAGCTCCTCTGATGGATAAGCGATGAATGCTTTGTTTCTTCACATACTTCTCAGTTAGAAGGAGAATAGTTCAGGCCAAAAGGATGCAGGACCTTAGTTATATATGCCACAATCAGATGAGTGATTATAATTTTCCCACCCTAAAGAAAAATGAGTATATATCATTCTAAAGAAATCTAATTTTCTAACATGTCTGTCTATTATCTATCCACATTCCTTCAATGATTCCATAATAGTGCACCTATTAACCTTCACCACTTGTAATTTTCCAAGGAATTTAGACAGATCTGTTGCCAAAAATTTCATCAATTCTTATGATCTTTTAAAATAGTTTTTGCACTAAATCAGATTATTCAAACTTTCTCTATTTCTACCTTTACCATCAGACCCTCACTAAATCCAGTTAACCAAAATCCAAACTGATTAGTGATGGTAAACATTTTTTTCATGTGTTTGTTGGGCTTATATGTCTTCTTTTGAGAAACGTCTGTTCATGTCCTTTGCCCACTTTTTAATGGGATTTTTTCTTACTGAGTTGTTTGATTTCTTTATATTAAAAAAATACTCAGTATCACGAATCATCAGAGAAATGCAAATCAAAACCAAAATGAGATATTATACCAGTCAAGATGGCTATTACTAAAAATTCATAAACGGCAGATGTTGGCAAGGATGCAGAGACAAGGGAACTTTTATACACTGTTGGTGGAAATGTAAATTAGCATAAGCTCTAGGGAAACAGCACGGAGATTTTTCTAAGAACTAAAAATACAACTGCCATTTGACCCAGCAGTCCCACTACTGGGCATCTGCTCAAAGGAAAAATCATATTTAAAAAGACGCCCATACTTGCGTGTTTATTGTGATACTATTCACAATAGCAAAGTTATAGAATCACTGTTTAAGTGTTGCTCAGATAAAGAAAATGTGTGGTAAATATACACTATGGAATACTATGCAGCCATAAAAAGAATAAAATCATGTCCTTTTCAGCCACATGAATGGAGCTGAAGGCCATTATTTTAAGTGAAGTAACTCAGAAACAGAAAATTAAATACCGCATATTCACACTTACAACTGAGACCAAAATAAAAAATACACATGGACATAAA